>NW_009924475.1:0-2398 GCF_000696875.1 Nestor notabilis | reverse complement strand
AAGTCTCCAAACGGGGCGTTCAAGAGATCTGGAGAGGTGCTTTGGACAAAGTCCTGTAGGGACAGGACAAGGGCAATGGCTTGAACCTGCCAGAGGGGAGACTGAGATGAGCTCTGAGGCAGAAGCTCTTCCCTGTGAGGGTGCTGAGGCGCTGGCACAGGGTGCCCAGAGAAGCTGTGGCTGCCCCATCCCTGGCAGTGTTCAAGGCCACGTTGGACACAGGGGCTTGGAGCAAGCTGCTCTAGTGGAAGGTGTCCCTTTCCTATTCTAGGAATCTCATTCTAGGATTTTATGACCTTTGTGGTTTAACATAAGAGGGAAACTGGGCAGCAGTGAGTGTACATGCTCACAACTTTCCCTGTCCATGTGTCCCCCGGCCCACTCCTCTAGCCCAGATGGATGGCAGCTGGGACACGAAGAGCTGGGTACAAGCTGCTGGCTTGCAACCTTGGGTAAATGAATTCTATAAACCAAATTACTACCTCTCATGTTCCCTGAAGAATCCCTGAAAAATTAATGCATCTCCTTAAAGCATAAGTAGAGAAATTCAGGCAGAGAAAGAATGACCTGGTGTGAGGCTGAGGCTTGGGGATAAATGGTGGAGGAGTAAATGTATGCTGGGACTTTAAAGCAGAACTTTAAAGTTTGTTTGTTTTGCTGGAGAAAAATGAGGATAAGGACACCTTCATTATCCTGGAGTTAGTAAAACTAGAAAAGACTTATTTGTTGTGCATCATGAAAACTCTGGCTGGTTACTTTTGGGAGATTTGTGCTTGCTCTTCTTGACAAGAAAAGAAACATGTTGCTTGTGCTAATAGTATTTTGTCCCTGGAACTCATCCCACAGTTGATCACTCCATCACAGTTCCAATAGGTTTTGGTTTTGTTTTCCAAGAGGTTCCAATTTGTTTTATAGCATTTACAGAATCATAGAATGGTTTGGGTTGGAAAGGACCTTAAGATCATCCAGTTCCAACCCCCTGCCATGGGCTGGGACACATTCCACTAGACCATGTCACCCAAGGCTCTGTCCAACCTGGCCTTGAACACTGCCAGGGATGGGGCATTCACCACTTCTTTGGTACTATGAGTCTTGCTCTGCTTGTTAAAAACACGAGGAGTGGGCAATGACCATCAACACATCTCATCCCCCTTTAGTAGAGTGAAGTTTTCCAGGGAAAGGTTTTGTCAGCAGAGGTCATAGTTTTTATTACTGCATCTGACAGGCTGGAAAGAAACGGTCAAGCCTTCGGCTTTTAGCTGACCTGTCATGTGACACAGGGTTTGTCAGGCCTGGGAGAGAAGAGCCCTGAAATCCTAGATGCAAAGGTGCACTTGCAAGATTAATCTCAGAACATCACGTCTAATGGCCTGTTCTCCCCATCCCCTTGTCTGGTCTCGTTAAGAAGAACTAGAAATTCTCATCCAAAGAACTTAATTAAGGTGGTGTGAGGGTTCTGAACACCTAGAAATCATTTTCTATCTCCAAGTCTGGCTTTCAATTCACAGAAGCTGAGAGAGAGGAGTGTGGAGACATCAGAGAGCACAGGAGAAGGTGGCTGCACTGTGGGACAGTCACTGGTGCTGAAAATGAGCTTAGTTGGAAAGGGCTGGGGGCACCTGAGTGACTCTGGGGTGAAGATCTCCAGCTCCCTGGGGTAGGAGTCCCAACACTGTTCTTAGGTAGTTCCTGCCCCTTTCTCAACTGGTACATGGGTGTCCCTTTGTGTCATAGGCGGAAAGGAGACTCGCACCACAGCAAGTCTGCAAGCCCTTTAACCATGCTCAGCCTGCCTCTTGAGTGTGAAATCCCCTGGCAGTAAGGAGGACTGGCACATCAGAGCCCAGCAAACAAGCCTGGGGTGTAGATAATAGAATCATAGAATCAATGAGGCTGGAAAAGACCTTTAGGCTCATCCAGTCCAACCATTCCCCAGCACTGCCAAGGCCACCACTAACCCATGGCACTGGGGTCCTCGTCTACATGGTGTGTGAACACTTCCAGATGACTCCACCACTGCCCTGGGCAGCCTGTTCCAGTGTGCCTAGAGAACAGCAAGCTGCAGTTCTCAGGGCAAGAGAGGGAAAGCAGCAATACACAGGTCCTCACATGCCTCCAGGCTTCAGGCAGGTTGGGCTTCAGAGACCTCCTTAGACAGGAGCTGCATTTGTGTGTCAAATAGCCCTGGGGGTATTATTCTGCCGTGGATTTGTCTGACGGTCTTTTAAAACCGTCTATACTTCTTGTGGCAATGAGTTCCCCACCTGCATCACTTTCAGTATATGCTCCTATTTGGAGCCTGCTGTGTTTAGGTAATATTTTCCCTGCTGGCTTGGCATTGCAGGGCAAATCTCAGGACACCTCTGAAAACTGCAGTGCAAAGCTCCTGCTTTCTCCT
>NW_009924474.1:9279-10802 GCF_000696875.1 Nestor notabilis | reverse complement strand
GTGTCCCTGCCCGGGGCAGGGGTTGGTGCTGCAGGAGCTTTAAGGTCCCTTGAACTCAACCCATTTCATGGTTCTATGCAAATAGTCAGGAGCACAGGAGAAGCTGCTCAAGCCTTGAAAACATAGTGGAAAAGGCTCATTTTAGCAGCCATGATGTTAATCAACGTGCGCTGAACTTGAACCACAGAAATGGAGAATCTGGGGGAAAAAAGAGCAAAGTCAAGCAGTAATTCCCATGCTTCCCATAAGCCACTTGCCATCCAAGTGCTTTCATTGTGCTTTAGAAGATGCTTTTAAATCATGATCAGATGAAACCAAACCTATTTCAGGTCATGTTTTCCCTCTTCCACCACAAGGCAGAATCCTGGTACATTCCCATTCAGCCCAGCAGAGTTCCCCTGAATTGCTGGTGCAACTATAGGAACAAAAAGCAAAGCGGGGGTTTGTGTCTGGTTTAGTTTGTAGCCATCCAGAAGCCTTTTGTCTCCTCATCAGCCTGACCTGCTGCCAGGAGTCGTTTGCTGGAGGTGAGTTTACACAGTGGCAGCAGGATTGGGGTGGCTCTGCGGGAAGGAGATGGCTCTTCAGTCAACGCCATCTCAGGTCCCTTTACAACTCGCTGGAACACTCAACCATTGCCCAAACCCCGTCCAAGTAGTGACTCGCCTTTGCTGGCAGCGTTGTGACATTCCACAGTCTCCAGCACTTACCAGCAGGGAATGGAGCTTGGGAGAAACGGAATGACTCACCCAGATCGCGGAGCGAGTCTGCGGTTGACCAGGGATGTGACTCAAGGTCTCCTGAGCAAGAGGTCAAACCAAACCAAGAGGTTTTTGGCTCTAAATGTACAGATCATCGACAATATTCTGCTTCTGTGCAGAGGTGGGTTGAGGTCTTGCTCTTCCCATGGTCTCAGTTACCTTTGGAGATGCATTAAAAGCAACCCATGGATCACCGGCCAATCCAGACAGCAGCAAAAGCTTCAGGGCTGGCTCCAGCATCATGGACACTGAGGAACTAGCTTGGAATTAGCTGGAGAGGTGAGGTTCACCCCTCCCTCTCCCACACTGTCCCTTATGGGATGCTCCAAAAGCACTTCAGGCTGTGGGCCCCCCAGCCATGGGCACCACATGGGACCACCTTGGAGGACAGGGAAGCCAGGCGCGTGCTTGGAGGCAGTGGTTGGTCGGGGGTAGACTGGTTCAGGAATACCCTGAGGTGGTCAACATGAACCAGGAAAGGGCTTAGGAACTAAAAGGGGCAGGGAAAGGTCTCCTGACATCAATTGAGTCCCAAAGTCTGCTCTGAGGCCAACAGCTTCTGCCCCACAGGAGACCCAGCAGAAGGATGGAGGGAAGCATCCAGGTTAAACCAGACTATAGAATCATGGAATCATGGAATGGTTTGGTTTGAAGGGACCTTAAAGCTCCTGCAGCTCCAACCCTTGCCACAGGCAGAGAAACATACCCCTAGAGCAGGTTGCTCCAAGCCCCTGTGTCCAACCTGGCCTTGAACACTGCCCG
>NW_009924474.1:7596-9195 GCF_000696875.1 Nestor notabilis | reverse complement strand
TCCCCTGTTTCAGTCTGAACCCATCACCCCTTGTCCTGTTGCTCCAGTCCCTGATGGAGGTCCCTCTCCAGCATCCTTGTAGCCCCCTTCAGACCCTGGAAGCTGCTCTGAGATCTCCACACAGCTTCTTTTCTCCAGCCACCCCAACCCCCTTCACCCCTGTGAGACCCCCTTTGCTCCTCTCCCCATGGTACAAACTACTCATGGCTTTGGGGCTACGCACTCGCTTTGGCTCCTTTAAATCCACACCTTAAAGGGCAAGAGAAAGTCAGGTTCCACCATCAGGGCTCAGCAGAAGAGGAGTCTTGTTGCAACACGAAACTCTTTGGTCAGAGAGAAAACCACACAGGGTGACTGCCTCTGGTGTTTATTGGGGTGGGCCACATGCCAGAGGAGAAAGGCTTAAACAAACAAGCACAATGGTTCCCATGAGCACAGAGAGAAGGTAAAACCCTGCTCAAACCTGAGCATTTTCCAACAGCTCCTGAAGATCACATAGGGAAAGTGCTGGAATGTTGCTGAGGAAAAGCCAACCCTAAGTCCTCAGGTGGGACCAGTCACTGTGAGGAAGTTGTTGTTGTGGAGTTCAAGCCCTGGGTGATGAGTAGCACCGGTTCCCATTGCACCACATCTGGATCCAGCACAAGATCTTGACACAAGTCAAGTCCGAGCAGCGCATGGGCTGGTCCCTCCACCTATCGCTGGTTGGTGCCTCCTGCTGCTTCACAGCCTTATCCCAACGTGTCTGGTGAATGGGCTCTGCTCCTCAGCACCCGATGAGCAGCAGCTTCACAGTGTCTCGAGGGGAGCAGCAAGATTCTCCCAAACCCCCCAAGAACCTGGTCATCAGCTGGTGGATCTGGACATGTCCTCCTTCCCTGTGCAGCTCCTGACGGGGGTGGTGGTGGTGTACAGTGAAGGAGGTGGCCACCACCTTGGCAGTGAAGGGAGGGGGTGATGATCATCATGCAATTTGCTTCCTTTCTCCTTTGGGTGCTGGGGATGGGGGTTTGGGGTAAGTTGCTTTTCTAGAGCCTCCGGTTGACAGACATGGAGCTGGTGTTCTTCTTCAGGATGGTGGTCCCAGACCCCACCACCACTGAGTTAGCGCCTCCTCCCATAGAGCAGAATCCTGCCCCCCCTCCGCATCCAAATCCCCCCCCAGCACCGAATCCCCCCCCAAAGCTGACGTTACAGCTGTTTCTCCCGCTTCCAGCACCGAATCCCATTCCTCCTCCTCCTCCAAGGCACATTCCGCTGCTGCCGTATCCGCCTCCCATGGAGCTGCTGCCACCTCCCACCACGGCTGCAGAGAGGAACAGAAGGCACGAGGTTACCTCTGATGCCACCGTAAGGGTTTGGAGCGTCAATCCCAGCCCTCTGTGCTCCCATGGGAATGCTACTTACAGATGCTCACGTTGCTCTGGCACTCTCCAGACATCCTGCAAGGAAAAGAGATGGAGCGTCAGCTCCAGTCCAGCTCCATGGAGCCAGGCTTGGTCCATCAGACCATGGGCATAAACAGCAGCTACAGGACCGTAGCCCATGGCTGATGGCTTCCTGGAGGAGATGGGGTGTGCCAAACTCTTCCCCTTGCTT
>NW_009924474.1:355-7545 GCF_000696875.1 Nestor notabilis | reverse complement strand
ACCTGCACTCCTCTCCCTCCAGCAGCTTCCTGTAGGTCGCAATCTCCACATCCAGAGCCAGCTTGACATTCATGAGCTCCTGGTAATCCCGGAGCTGCCGGGCCAGGTCTGCCTTGGCCTTCTGCAGGGCTGACTCCAGGTCAGTCATCTTGGCCCTGGCATCCTTGAGGGCCACCTCCCCGCGTTGCTCAGCATCCGCGATGGAGCTCTGCAGAGTCTCACACTGCAGGGAGAGACGTGGATGTGAGAGAGGGGCAGGGACATGGATGTGAGGATGAGAGGGGCAGGACATGGGTGTGAGGACATGAGGGGCAGGACATGGGTGTGAGAATGAGAGGGATAGGGACATGGATGTGAGGATGAGAGGGGCAGGACATGGGTGTGAGAATGAGAGGGGCAGGACATGGGTGTGAGGATGAGAGGGGCAGGGGAACTGGTTGGAGATGAAGCCCCAGCTCCCTTGTACTCAGCTGGGCACAAGCTCAGCAGGTCCCTCCCTGCTCGTGATGACTGTTTCAGACTGTTTGCTTTCAGGGCAGCTCTGCAGGGCAGGACCAGGAGCTCACACCCACTCAACCAACTGCAACCCTGACCTGTTTCTTCACGCTCTCGATCTCGGAGCGAATCCTCTGGATGACACGGTTGAGCTCAGAGATCTCGGCCTTGGAGTCCTTCAGGCTGTCCCCGTGTTTGCCTGCGGTGACTTGAAGCTCTTCGTACTGGTGGGACATTGAGAAGAGCACATGAGGACCCCAATGAGGATGCCCATGTGAGACAAGGAGTGAATAGCACACTGGCTCCAGGCTGGCCAGAGCAGCACCAACAAAGCCCCATGGTCTGAGCGACCACCAGTAACTCTTCCACCTCCTTGGACATGGGGGATCACAAGCAACGTGTGGCACGCTCACCTTGCTCTGGTACCAGGATTCAGCCTCCATTCGGCTCCTGTTGGCAATCTCCTCATACTGTGCTTTGACCTCTGCAATGATGCTGTCCAGGTCCAGGTTTCGGTTGTTGTCCATGGTGAGAACCACAGAGGTGTCAGAAACAGTCTTCTGCATCTCAGACAGCTCCTGCAGTTCACACCAGACGTGGCTTTAGCCCACCATCAATTCCTTATGGTGTCACAACCTTGCTCTACCCCAGCACCCCCCTCCAGAGCATCTGCACCACGTACCACTTCATAAAGGTACTTCAAGAAGTTGATCTCATCTGCCAGAGAATCTAACTTTGCCTGAAGTTCCACCTTGGTCATGTAGACTGTGTCCACATCCTGCAGCAGAGATGGGAAGTGAAAACCTGCCCGATGCACACCCAGTGTGTGCTTCACTGGGAGCCCTTTGGTGCTCCTTTCCCTGTGGCACACACAGCTCATGGTCCTGGTTCGTGTCTGATGGAAGGAAGAAATCTCCTGGCCTGGGCTGTGTCTGGGTGTGCAGAGCTAAGGGACTTTACCTTTTTGAGGAGCACAAAGTCGTTCTCAGCCGCTGTCCTTTTGTTTATTTCCTCCTCGTACCTGTTGGTTGGAAGGAGGGAGATGGGATCTTGGGTGCTTCAGCCCTGCCCATTGCTGGCACCCAGATGCTCTTGGCCTCAGACTAATGAACACAGCAGAAATAGAAGTGCCAGGAGCAGATTTAGGGCCTTCACCTTCCTCCCAGCTTCTGCCACCTCCAACGCCTGCTAAGAGGAGCCCTATCCCTGCCCAAACCAAGTCCTGGTGGCCGTGACCACACTAGCTCCTTCCACAAGATCCAAGGACCTTCAGGTCCTCAACATGGGCCGTTCCTGACTGCTCACTGGGGCAGGTAATTGCTGCAGGGTGTTGAGTGGTGGAGGTGCTCCAAACCAAAGCCAACATTCAACCTGCAACCTCAATAGAGCAAAGGATTGATCCTGGTGGGCCCCAGACCTGCTTCCCCACCCTGATGTATAACCCCTTTGGTAGGAGCACCTCTTCAGGCTTTGTTCTCACTTTTCCAACTGGACAAATACATACATAAGAGCAGGAAAATCATCTTTGTCTTTCTTTGAACCCCACAACATCCTTCCAAGGAAAGCTCTGAGCTTCAAACCATGAGGATATTATGGGAAGGAATCCCTGAGGAAATCCAGGAGGAAATTACAGTCGGATTTAGCAACCAATCTCATTAATTCATTAAATCATAATGCTGTGGATTCTGGAGTGAGGAGGACAAAGAGCAGAGGATGGTGCTCGAGTGAGAAGCATAACCCCAACAACAATAGACATTGAGAAATACCTGGAGAAACCTCCACCCATGGTCAGAACTGGGTTGGTGAAGACTCCCCCAGACATTTGATGTTGTCTAGTCATTGAAACCAGTGAGATGTTGCCAATTCTCATGAATTCTGACTGTTTCAAGCCAGGTTTTATCTCTATCTCATCCCCACCAGACAGACCAACCGTGACCCCTGGGAACGTACTTGGTCTTGTAGTCTTCCACCATGTCCTGGAAGCTCTTCAGCTCTGACTCCAGCTGGCTCTTCTCGCTGGACAGGGTGTCCAGCTGCCTCCTCAGCCCATTGATGTAGGTCTCAAAGTAGGGGTCGAGGTTCCTGCTCCCTGTCCCAGGGCTGCCCTGCTCCTGCAGGAGCTTCCACTTGGTGTCCAGGACCCGGTTCTGCTGCTCGAGGAACCGGACCTAAATGATTGCAGGATGGAAAAAAGGTCAGACTGTTCCCAAAAGCATCTTTTATTACCTTTTTTTCCCATGTTTTCCATATTTTCTTCCCATTTAATGAGTTTAATCTGGTGGGAAGTGTCCCTGCCCGTGGCCATGAACTAAATGATCTTAAGGTCTTTCCCAACCCAAACCATTCTGTGATTCTATATCCTCTAAGCTCCAGGGTCTCCCCCAAAGGTAGGACTACACCTGCAGCACATGGTTGAAGGTGGGTCACCTTCCCTCCCCAAAAACCATTCTGTGATTCTATATCCTCTAAGCTTCAGGGTCTCCCCCAAAGGTAGGACCACACCTGCAGCACATGGTTGAAGGTGGGTCTCCTTCCCTCCCCAGTCTCACGGTGTCTAAACATGAACTTCATCATTATGGCATCTTCTTAAAAACAGGTCAAAACATCCAAAGTTCTTCAGCCCACAATGGACAGAGTCCATCAGCAGAGACTCCTCTGAGGATGCTCTGCATTGTCCCAATGCTTAGCACCAGGTCTTAAGAACCAAGGGTCCTATTCCTGGAGTTCTCCATGTCTTGGGAAAGCCACTTTTCCAGCCACCAGCTCTGCCTGCAGGGGCCTTTGAGGTGGTTGGGGCAAGGCCTGGCTGTTCCTGGTGTGGTTGGATGGGCAAATCCCCGTGGTGGGCCCCCAGCTCTCACCTTGTCAATGAAGGAAGCGAATTTGTTGTTGAGCTGCTTGATCTCCTCACGCTCCTGAGTCCGCACCTTCTGGATCTCGGGGTCAATCTCGAGGTTGAGTGGGGCCAGCAGGCTCTGGTTGATGGTCACCTCCCTGATGCCACCCGGTGGGCAGGCGGGGAAGCCTTGTCCCCCCATCCCACTGTCAAACCCTCCACCAAAGCCACCAAAACCACCACCGAAGCCTCCACCGAAGCCTCCACTGAAGCCTCCTCCAGACCCACCACCAAATGCTGCCCCAGCCCCATAGCCATAGCCAAAGCCTCCTTGGCCACCAGCTCCAAACCCTCTGCAGACACCACCAAACCCTCCTGCAGAGGCGTTTCTATTGCCCCCTAAGGCAAAGAGGCTCCTGCTGCTGAAGCCACCAGTGTTGCCGGACCCCCGGCATCCTCCTCGGGATGCAGAGCTGAACGTGACCTTGTTCCTGCCTCCGAAGCAAACAGAGTTGGAGCTGAACCCTTTTCCTAGGCCACAGGACTGACGAGACATGGTGAGGGGTCCCCAAGGGCCAATCCGTGAGGAGACAAGAGCTGAGCGGAGCTGTGCACAGGAGGCGAGTCCTGCGGGTTCAGCGTCCGATCCCCCCTTTTTATGTGCTGAAGGAGTTGGCCATGTGTCAGGGGAGTGGGGATGTGTCCTTGGGCTCTAATTCCAGCCATTGTTCTAGGGCTTGGAAGAGTTCCCTCCTCCCTTTGCCACCACCGTGACCTGCCTCAACACACTCCCTCGAGAGCTAAGAAAAACAACACTCTTGTTGGTGTTGGATTCCAACAGAGAAGCTGTCAACTCGTCACAGACCTTCCTGAGCCTCTTGAGGCAGTGACAAAGCACCACAAACACCTTGACACGTCACAGCCTGGAGGAGACCCTTGTTCCAGCAGGTCCTTTGTGCAGAGCCGATGGCAGGGGCTTGGTTCACCCAATCCCGACCCAAAAGGTGGTTTCCCAATTGCACCCACAGAGGCACCCGGATTCTATGTGCTGCTCAGAGGAGCTTTGACTCAGGTTGGGGCACAACCAGGGAGCACTGGCCCTTGGCTGGGCTCTAAAATCAGGTTTGTGCCCATAAAAATGACTTAGAAACACTTCTAAGAAGGTTTTAAAGTCACTTCAGAGCCCTTTGAGCCTGGAGGGACCTGCAAGGACCCTTCACCACAGGGTCCAGAGGCCACCACCAGCCTGAGGAGCTCAGGTGCATGTCCCTGAGGGCAGGTCCCGGTGCTTGGAAGCATTCCTGGCATTGCCAGGATCATTCCTGAAGGGTGTCCAGCCACAAGCCCCCTCCCAGCACATGGCATTGGAGGAGCTTGGAAAGAACACACAGCTCCATTGCTCAACTCTCTGTTAGTGATGGAGGTGTATGGAGGAACCTCCCAGCCCAGCATCCCCCTTATCCCACCCTTGAAACGGGCTCCAGGGCCATAAACCTCCCCCCAAACCACAAGCTGAGGCTGTGACCATCAACCAGCACCGTAGTTATCCCTATTGGAGATGCTCCAGGGACAGGTTGGAGGAACCAGCCCCATTCCATGTGGCTTTGTCTTCTGCAGACATACAAATACGTGCCTGGTGCATCTCTTCTCCTCCTGAACCTCACGGGACATCCCTTAAGCTGCAGCATTCCCAGCCCATTGCAGGAAACGGGAATCGCATGCTCCCCTTGGGCAGGAAGTGCCCTGCACACCCTGATCCCGCCTGGAAACGCGTCTCCCACTCAGGGGCTCTGGGATTCCCGGTTTCCTGGCTCATGGTGGAGATGTGGAAGTGGCTGGATCCCATCTAGGCTCGGAGGCGGCGGCTGCATCTCCCCGGCCTTACGCAACTGGCTGGAGAACCGACGGAACCTGTTGGAGCAGAGTGCGGAGCTCCAGGAGTTCCCACCGGCTCCTGGCACCTATCCCGGCTCGCTGGATCAGCTGTGGGGCTGGCAAAGGTTTCTGCTGCACCCAGTGGGGTTCTGCTGCACCCAGTGGGACCCTGCCCCACTGGGTGCAATGGGAAAACCTCGCAGGGACACAGGGACTCCTTCCCAAACCTTGTCCCACATCCCAGGGACGAACATCTCAAATGCTCCAGCACTCGCTGGGGGGTGTTGGTGCACCAGGGGAAAAGCACCAGTGAGAGGGATAATCCCTGGGGACCCAATGTTTGCCACCATCACCCACCCAGCACTGGCCACCATAATCCATGCACCATCATCCACCCAACGTTGGCCACCATCACCCATCAGCACTGGAGTGCCATGGCCATGGCCATGGCAAAGCCTTGGGATGAGCATCCCAGGGTGGGCTGCACACCATGGAGACAATCTTCCTCCCAGAGCCATGGGATGGGGAGTGGAGACAGAGCCCAGGGGATGACCTGGCCCCACTTCACTGCCAGCACCTTCTCTCCTGCCTCCCCCATGAGGAAAGGTCGAGTCCCAGCAGCTCCTCTGCCCTGACATAGATCAGATGTTTCCCAACGTCCTCCTCTTGAAGAGCAGCTCGTGGCTCAGGAATCCAGATACAATCTCCCATTGGGTTGCTCCCAGGTTTCAGGCTCCATCACTGAGGACATGGACACCCTGAGCAGGCGCAGGAGCTCCACACACACATCCCAGGGGGAATCTCCTCTCTCTACGGACCGCAGAGGAACCCCTGAACACACGCCACAGAGCTCCTCCAGGCCAGGCGGGAATGAGGTGCTGGAAAGACAAAAGAGGATCTTCCCATGGAAAGATATAAATAACCAACTTCTGCTTGTCCTGACCCTGCCCAGAGGTGGGACCTCATCCCAGCAGCGCCCTAATGAGCTTCCCTGGAGCTCGGCAGAGCTGCAGCCCTGGGACAGGGACCCAACGGGCTCCATCCTGGTGGCACCGGGGTCACCCTCCTCTGCTTGAGGGCCTCCAGTGCCCCATGGCAGGAGATTCCCCATCCCTGGAAATATTCAAGGCCAGGTTGGATGAGGCTTGGAGCAACCTGCTCTAGTGGAAGGTGTCCCTGCCCATGGCAGGGGGTTGGAGCTGGATGAGCTTTAAGCTCCCTTCAACACAAACCATTCCATGCTTCCATGGGCCATGATAGGATGTGACCATCTCCTTCACTGGGCACCATGCCCAGGGACTGGGATTTATCCTACTGGGGGCTGATGGTGGTTCAGCACCTCTCACTGGGGTCACAGGGAAGCAGCCCCCTTGCCTGCAGCTCCAGTTTGTACTGGGATTATTCCAGAGCCAGGGAAGCTTCTAGAAGCCGCCAATGGGCACCATGGGCTCATTGGTCCTTCTGCTTCTCCCACAGGCAAAGAGAGGGAAGAAGGAGAGGAATGAGTCTGAGAGCTCTTGGATGGGACAAAGAAGGGTGAGAAGAGGGAATGTGGCTCCCGAATGTCCATAGCCCCCGGTATTCCCTGTGCCCATGGGAGAGGGAACCACTGGGACAGGGTGGGACCATGCCCAAGCACAGAACCCAGCACAGCCAGAGCGGGAGCAGCCAGAGGCAACGCACTGGGAATTCCTGGGCAGGGAATTGCAGGGCTGGGAACCAGGGAGCAAAGGAACGAGGTGGATCCCGGCAGGTATGTGGTGATCCAATACAATCCTCAGAACAGTTACGATGGAAAAAGCAGGGTTCAAGCCAGGTTTACAAATGGAGAAAAATGATACCGGGATCAGGGTGACATGGGACATCCAGCACTTGGGACCATGGTGTGACATGGGACACCCAGCCCTGTGCAGCATGGGCACCTCCACGGGTGTCCATCCCAATGTCCATCTCACTTTGTGAGCACAAGCACAGACTGGGGGAC
>NW_009924474.1:0-301 GCF_000696875.1 Nestor notabilis | reverse complement strand
CCCAGCGAGTAGTTGTCTGTCTGTTCATCCATCCATCCATCCATCCATCCATCCCTCCCTCCCTCTCTCCCTCCCTCCCTCCCTCCGTCCATGCTCCATCCCTCCACCCCATGGTCTCTTGGGTCCATAACTGCAGAGCACCCTCTATAGGGCACCAACGTGCCAGGAGCTGAACAAGCCCTCCCCCAGCCCCATAGAACGAGACAGAATGAACCCCCACCCTGCACCCCTCCCACACTGGGGTCACCAACCCGGGGGCTACCAGCACTTGGGGGACCCCCCAACACCCCCTTTAGGGTTC
>NW_009924473.1:789-1001 GCF_000696875.1 Nestor notabilis | reverse complement strand
CCGTGTGTGTCCCCCAGACAGAGTGGTGCCCCCCCGTGCAACCCCGGGGACAACAGGGCTCATGTGAGGGCTTTGGGGTGCCCTGATCTAGTTGCTGGGCTCAGCCGGGTGCTCCAGCCCAGTGCTTGGGGACACCAGTGCGGCCAGACCCATTTCCCCAGCACCAGGTATTGGGGTGCCACAGCCCCCTCAAGTTGGGCACACCAGTACCC
>NW_009924473.1:0-744 GCF_000696875.1 Nestor notabilis | reverse complement strand
CCAGCTGCCCCAAGACCCTTTGGCACAGACATCCCCATGAGCTGAGCACATGAGAACCAGCCATGGGGTGCCCGGGGTGGCTCATCCCCCTGTGCTCTTGGGGAGGCTCATGGAGAGGTTCTGGGGCCATGTGCCCCAGTGGAGGGACCTGAAAGCTGTGGGGCTGAATCACCCCAACCCAGGAGGGGATCCAGCCCTGGCCAAGGGTGTGGTGCAGGGATGTGTGTCCAGCCATGGGGGGGTCCATCCCTGCTGCTCCCAGCATGATGGGTCCCTGCAGTCCCACTGGGAAAGGGAGAGTGCCCTATGACATTCCACAGCTCCCTTGGGAACCAGGATGTGGGACCAGCCCTGGCTGGCTGGAGACTTCATCCTGGCTCAGTGGCCACCAGCTGCAGAGGTGGCACTGGGATCATGGTGGGGTGACCAAGGTCACCGGGAAGAGCCACCAGTCATTGCCATGGAAACACTCCCCGTTTGGTTCTGGAGATCAGGGTGGATTTCTGGGCTCTTTTCCCTCTGTGCTTCAGCTGCGGCTCTGCCAAGCAGGGAGGATCTTGTTTGTCCCCTCAGTGTGGGCAGTGTGGGGCCTTGCTAGGTGACTGGCAGGGAGATACATGCAGCATGGCCTCTGCCAGCCCTAAAGCACAACAAGGGAAAGGGATTTTGGGATGCTTCGGGATCAGGCACCACCAGGAACAGGAGCCAGAGGTGAGCGAGCAGGGCAGAGCGAGGAGGAGGAAG
>NW_009924472.1:0-1660 GCF_000696875.1 Nestor notabilis | reverse complement strand
CCTGCAGCCGGGGGCACTGGTTCCTATGTGGGGATGGTGGATGAGGAGCCCCCCGCTCTGCCCAAGAGCCCAACATCATCCAATGCTGAGAAATCCCCCATCCCTCCCAACAGCATCCTCCACAAATATCCAAATGGAAGCTAAGTGGGGAGCCAGGCCCTTCCCTCCCACCACCCCAGAGCAACCATCTCCCCCCTCCTGTTCTCCCCCCCATTTCTGCCTTATCACACGTGAAACCTGGCTGGCAAGGCAGCAGGGCAAAGCTGGGAGCAGACACTCTACAGCCCTGTTGTGCAGCACATCAGTTTATCCCCTTGATCTAAATGCTCTGAAATGACTCTCCCTCTGGACACCGAGCTGAGAGCCCCGAGCTGGGATGCAGGAGCCCAGGCTTGGCCAGCGGGATAAGGGCACTCAGGGACATGGGAGCCCAGGCTCAGCCAGCCAAAAGAGAAGATGCTCCAGCTCCTCAAAACCACAAGTGGTGTTTGCCCACCCCATGCTCCATCCTTGGGAACCTTGGAGCAGACAGAGAGGAGGCAAAGAGAGGGTGAGGAACAGAGTGGAAACAGACCTGGTGGGGAACCATGCCAGGAGCTACCCTGGCCTACGGCATGCTGCCAGCCCCAGAGGAAAGCCCTGTAGTCGCTGATGTGCAGCAGTTAAAGCAGCTGAACAGGAGGAGCACGGGTCAGGTCTGCACACCGAGCAGATGCTCAGGCCGGGCGTGTGTGGAGGGTCACAGCCTGCTCCGGAGCACTGGAGGACAGGGGCTCTCACCCACTGCTGTGTGCTAGTGCTGCACCCCCTGGATGTGCCAGGCAGGGCAGGGGGATGCAGCCTGGCAGCAGCTGCAGGGCAAACAGCTCCCATCGAGCAAAACAAGGATGATACAGGTAGGGGGGAGGGAGATGCCGTGGGAGCTCATTGGTGGGAGCTCTGATTGAAGGAGTAGGATGGGTTTATTAGCAGGGAAGGAAGACAAATACCATCCAGCCCTCCCAGCTGGGGTCCTGCAGCGCATTAATGACCGTGCATCTCCCTGCTGCTGGCAATGGTGATGTGCTGCAGCTGGTGGAGCTTTGGCTGGGACCTTGCTCTGCTGCTGTGGACCTGCTGCAGCGCTGGGGGCACAGGCTTGGGGCAATTTTGCACCCACAGCGACCTCCCTCCGTCCATTCCTTGCATCACACTGCGTGGTGCCCTGTCCCAGGATCAGCAACCCACGTGGCACATCGCAGCCTCCTGGGAATGTTAAGGTAACTTCCCTCCAGCCCCACTGGCTGCCATCCCTACAGACAGGTCGCCTTCTCCAGCCCAGGCCTTGGCTCCCGGGCTGCAGCCGGACCCAGGGGTGCTCCCTAAGGCTGGCACAATCCCCCCACGGTCCTTGGTAGTGCCGGATCGTGCCTGGGAATGCTGGCAGAGCCGTGCCGTGATCTGTATTCAGGGTGGTTCTCACCCTGACAGCAGCAGCACAGCAGCCAGGCTCCTTCAGAAGCCGACTGATGTGTGCAGGGAGCAGAGCTGGGGGTCCCACAGCCTCGGGGTGCCTGAGCTGCAGCCGCTTACACCCGTGTGAGGATGGCACAGCGCAAGCACAGCCCCACAGCTGCCCAGGGCTGCTTTGACACCTCAAACGGGGAGAACCAAGGGGAAA
>NW_009924471.1:478-1969 GCF_000696875.1 Nestor notabilis | reverse complement strand
GTTCCCATGCTGCAGGCAAACCCCTTCCAGCACCGGATCTGCCATGTGTTCTCCACCTCGGACGACGGGGACGACAGCATGTCCTTTGAAGACTTCCTCGATATGCTGAGTGTCTTCAGCGACTCTGCTACCTCGGACATCAAATCCCACTATGCCTTCCGCATCTTTGGTGAGGCCAGGGGCGAGTGCCGGGTCCTGGGGTCCACACACTTCATGATGGGGGGGGTCAGGGATGAATCCCAGAGGGCTTTAGGAACTCCTGTGGGAGCTGCTGGTTTGGTGCGATGCTGTGCACCACGAGGTGCAGCGTGGAGCCTCACATGTCCTCAGGCTGCCAGGCCCTTTCCTCACGGCTCTCTGGGGTCACTGTGGCCCTGCCAAAACATAACTTTCCTCTCCCTAAAGACTTTGATGACGATGGGACTCTGGACAAAAAGGACCTGGAGAAGCTGGTGAACTGTCTGACGGGACAAGGCGAGGAGTCCCGGCTGAGCAGTGCCGAGATGGAGCAGCTCATCCAAAACGTGAGGACCATGAGGCAGAGCATGAGCCACTGCATGGTCCCAGCCACACAGAGGTCACCACTTGCCTTTCCCTCTCCTTTCAGATCCTGGAAGAGTCTGACATCGACAAGGATGGCACCATCAACCTCTCCGAGTTCCAGCACGTTGTCTCCCGCTCCCCGGACTTCGCCAGGTACAGTGTGTGCAGCAGCACAGCTCGTTCTGGGGGTTCACCCACCCCCATTGCTGTGCTGGTGCTGGGGCAGAGCTCTCGGTGGCTGCAGGACAAAGCCACCCTGTAGAGGTCTCCCGTAGCAGCAGAGCTGCATCCCGTGCAGGGTAACACTGCGTCCCATAGCACTGGGTGCTCACAAACCGTTTGCGTGTGCCCCAGGGAGGAGGTGCAGAACCTGTCGTGTCTCTTGCAGCTCCTTCAAGATTGTCCTGTGAGTGTCCTGTGGCTCTCAAGCAGAACTGCTCCTCCTGCTCTTGCAGCTCCTCGTGGTCTCAGACATTTCCTCTTCCAGCGGCAGCACCCAGAGGCCCCCCGGCTCATCACCAGCCCCGCAGTGCCATACGGTGCCTTAGGCAGGATGCCCTCCTGCTCACGTTCAGAGGTGGCTCTGGAAGCTGCTGCCTTCTCGGCAGCCCCTCTGCTCTCCCAGGATCGCATTTTAATTCCTTATGCAAACCACGGGCAGCTCTGGTGGGGTGCTCCTGGCTGGAGCCCCCTCTCTGCCCTCAGTACCAATTCGTGCCTTCAGCAGCAGGCAGGGAGCTGCCTCCCCTTACCAAGGCCCTGCCCGGGGACATGAAGCCACTCAAGCAATAACCCACACGTGGATCCCATTCTCCAAGCAATAACCCACATGTAGAGCTGTTTCTCCAAGCAATAACCCAGATGTGGATCCATTCATCTGAGCAGTAACCCACTGCTCTGAGCAGTGACCCAAGGGGTGCTGTGGATGTGCTGTCCTGACAGCAGAGC
>NW_009924471.1:0-415 GCF_000696875.1 Nestor notabilis | reverse complement strand
CCTCTGGCTCAGCAGCCGCGCTGCCCCGGCCTCTTCCTCCCTCTGCACTGCAGGACACAAATAAAGGGCTCTGGTTTCAGGCTCTGCTCTGTGCTGCCTTTGTCTGGCTGCGGGGGCTGCGCTGGAGCGCTGCGGGACGGGTGCCATGTGGGGTGCTGGGGATGCAGCCTCCTGCCAGGCCCCTTTGCCCGTGCCAGCTCCAGGGGACAGGTCCCACGTCCTGCCTGGTGACATCATGCCTGGTGACAGCCCGTGGGCCACGTCCGTCCTCAGGCCCAGGGGTTGTTCTCAGCAGCACAAAGAGCTAGGCTCTGCGGCAGGAGGCACAAAGGGAAATCCAGGGCAGGCGAGCAGCCACCTTTGCTGCGGGCAGCGCCGGGGGCTTTGTGTCGGTTCATCCATCCGCTTGACCTGG
>NW_009924470.1:4340-4677 GCF_000696875.1 Nestor notabilis | reverse complement strand
CCCCCGCGCTTGGCCCCTGCAGTCATCGACCTGCTGCTGGTGAGCGAGGCCCGGCAGATGGCCAGTATCACGCACAAGATCCGCATGGAGCTTCTGACCGTTAACGACGTTTACCTCCTCTCCACCTTCCGCCTACCCCCCAAGCAGGGGGGGACCCTCTTCGGCCTCTACTCCAAGAAGGACAACACGAAGTGGTTGGAGGTCTCCATAGTGGGGAAAATCAACAAAGGTGGGTCCGTGATGCTCGGAGGGAAACGGGACCGAGTTGCTGCCACCCGAGGGGCCCGCTGGGTACGGCAGGGGGGGCACCCTGGTCCCGCGGGGGTGCCAGCGAGGG
>NW_009924470.1:3804-4298 GCF_000696875.1 Nestor notabilis | reverse complement strand
TGCTGATGGCCTCTTCCCGCTCCTCCGCAGTCCTGGTGCGTTACCTGCGGGAAGACAACAAGCTGCATTCGGTGAACCTGCAGCACGCGCACGTGGCGGATGGGCAGAGCCACACGGTCATCGTGCGCCTGAGCGGGCTGCGCGGGGACATGCTGAGCGTGGAGCTTTACGTCGACTGCAAGCAGATGGACTCCAGCGTGGGGCTGCCCGAGCTGTCGGAGATCCCCCTGGCAGAGGTGGAGTCCATCGAGGTGCGCACGGGACAGAAAGCCTACCAGAGGATGCAGGTGAGTGCTGGGGACTCCCCTCGCTGTGCCTTTGGGGACAGGCAGAGCCCCCCACGGCTGACCACGTCTCCCCTTGTACGTCAGGGGTTTGTGGAGTCAATGAAGCTGATCCTGGGGGGGTCCATGAGCCGCGTCGGGGCCCTGAGCGAGTGCCCTTTCCAAGGAGATGAGTCCATTCACAGTGCAGGTAACGGCATGTCTGCCCCT
>NW_009924470.1:3148-3723 GCF_000696875.1 Nestor notabilis | reverse complement strand
CTCCTGCCCAAGTGCTGTGCCTGCACTGGCCAGGAGCAGCCCTGCACTGCTGGGCTCTTGGCAGCACTTGGTGACATCTCGCCTCTCTCCTTGCAGTGACAAGCGTGCTGGCTTCCATCCTGGGTAAGTCCCTGCTCTGCTTCCCTCCTTCCCTGGCGTGAGGGCAATGGCAGTGTTTGGAGCTACACAAACCATCCCGGTGCCCCCGGTGCTGGCCCCAGGATGTGGTGGATCAACGGGGTGGGATGTGCTACAGGGGAAAGGGTCCTGTGTGGACCAAGGAGGTGGAGGACGGGCCGTTGCTTGTCTTGGCCTCCCAGTTCCCAGCCCATGGCCCTGGGAAGCTGCATCTGCCCTGGGGCTGACCTTGTCCTTTTGCTCCCGGCCAGGCGAGCAGACCAAGGCGCTGGTCACGCAGCTGACCCTCTTCAACCGCGTCCTGACCGAGCTGCGGGAAGACATTAGGGACCAGGTGAGCCAGTGGGGTGGTACCGGTTCTCCCCGGGCTGGATGTCCCAGGAGCACGCTGCCAGCCGGGATGCAGCTCTCCCTGACACCGTGCTCTGCTGCTTCAG
>NW_009924470.1:1228-3023 GCF_000696875.1 Nestor notabilis | reverse complement strand
TCACCCCCTGCCCGGCCCTCCCTCTTCTCAGGCTTCCACGAGCACCGGTCCCGCTGCAACCCCAACCCCTGCTTCAGCGGCGTGGACTGCATGGAGACCTACGAGTACCCCGGGTACCGCTGCGGGCCCTGCCCACCGGGGCTGGAGGGCAACGGCACCCACTGCACTGACATCAACGAGGTGGGTGCGCTCCAGGTGGTGCTTCCCCTCGCTGGGAAGGGCTCCACTGGGATCCCTGGCGGCCGTGGCCATCCCGAAGTGCAGAACGCTGTGCGGAGGGTGAAGCTGCTGTTTCTCCCTCCACAGTGTGCCCATGCCAACCCGGGCCCTGCCCACCGGGGCTGGAGGGCAACGGCACCCACTGCACTGACATCAACGAGGTGGGTGCGCTCCAGGTGGTGCTTCCCCTCGCTGGGAAGGGCTCCACTGGGATCCCTGGCGGCCGTGGCCATCCCGAAGTGCAGAACGCTGTGCGGAGGGTGAAGCTGCTGTTTCTCCCTCCACAGTGTGCCCATGCCAACCCCTGCTTCCCTGGCTCCAAGTGCATCAACACAGCCCCTGGCTTCCGCTGTGAGCCCTGTCCCCGTGGCTATCGCGGCAACACCGTCTCTGGTGTGGGAGCTGACTATGCGAGGGCCAGCAAGCAGGTGAGTGCAGTGCTCAGCCCAGTCCCTGTGGATGCTCCCGGCTGTGGGGACGGGTGGAGGATGCTGCTGGAGGAGGAACAGGAACGGGCAAGGCTGCAGGGAAAGGCCCCATGTGATGGTTTCTCCCGCCCTGTTCGCAGGTTTGCACAGATATCGATGAATGCAACGATGGGAACAATGGGGGCTGTGACCCCAACTCCATCTGCACCAACACGCTGGTGAGCAGAGCTGCCCCACTGCCTGGCATCCAGGGCTGCTCCGCTCCCTAATCCCCACCCTGCCCTCCCTCAGGGCTCCTACAAGTGTGGTCCCTGTAAGTCCGGGTTTGTGGGGAACCAAACGTCCGGCTGCATCCCGCAGAAGTCCTGCAGCACTCCCACCTCCAACCCCTGCGACATCAACGGCTTCTGTGTGTTCGAGAGGAACGGGGAGATCTCCTGTGCGGTGAGTGGGGGGACGGGGGCAGGAGGAGGGTGAAGCCGGGGGGTGCACGGGCAGCACTTGGTCCTGCGACGGCCTTTTCCTGCTTCCCAGCTCCTGATTCCTTGTTTCTTCAGTGCAACGTGGGCTGGGCTGGCAATGGCAACGTGTGCGGGCAAGACACAGACCTTGACGGCTACCCCGATGAGCCCCTGCCCTGCATCGACAACAACAAGCACTGCAAGCAGGTAGGTACCGGTGGCACCACAGGGCAGGGGCTGTGCTTCACACCTCATCCCCTCCCGTTTGACACTGTCCCTGCAGGACAACTGCCGCCTGACACCAAACTCAGGGCAGGAGGATGCTGACAACGACGGCATCGGGGACCAGTGTGATGATGATGCTGATGGCGATGGCATCAAGAACGTGGAGGTGCCTGTGGCTCTGGGGCTGTGCTGGGCAGGGGGCTTCTCCTTTTGGCTTGGTGCTGACCCCTTCAAGATGCTTCTCCTGGGGATCAGCAGGCTTGTGGCTCTGGGATGATCATCACTGGAGATGTCCTCCTGCACTGAGCCATGCGGGACTGTGGCCTCTTGTCCACCAGCCCCTGCAGCGTGGGCATCCCTGCCCTCTTTCCTGCAGGACAACTGCCGGCTCTTCCCCAACAAGGACCAGCAGAACTCGGACACCGACTCCTTCGGGGACGCCTGCGACAACTGCCCCCACGT
>NW_009924470.1:0-1197 GCF_000696875.1 Nestor notabilis | reverse complement strand
GGGACACAGACAGCAACGGCGAGGGGGACGCCTGTGACAATGACATCGATGGGGACGGTGAGTGGCTCTGGGGGCTGTCCTGCCGTGCTGCACCCCAGGCTGCGGGCATCCACCCAGCGCTATCCTTGCAGGGATTCCCAACATGCTGGATAACTGCCCCAAGGTGCCCAACCCTCTGCAGACAGACCGGGATGAGGATGGGGTCGGCGATGCCTGTGACAGTTGCCCTGAAATGAGCAACCCCACTCAGGTATGGCAGGGGCCCAGCGGGGAGTGGGGGGCCCTTGGGCAGCACTGAACCAGGGCTCTGGTCTCCTCCAGACAGATATGGACAGCGACCTGGTAGGAGACATCTGCGACACCAATGAGGACAGGTAGCCACCACGATGCAGTGGGATCGCCACCCTGTCCTAGCTATTCCTGGCTTGGAAACCTGGGAGAGGGGATGACGGGGTCTCTGGGGTTGGAAAGGGTGCTGCGACACGGTGCTGGGCCCCCAGTGTGCAGCACTGCTGTGACCCTGTTCTTGCTGCCAGTGATGGAGATGGGCACCAGGACACCAAGGACAACTGCGCCGAGATCCCCAACAGCTCCCAGCTGGACTCAGACAACGATGGGCTGGGGGATGACT
This sequence comes from Nestor notabilis, assembly GCF_000696875.1. Lineage (NCBI taxonomy): Eukaryota > Metazoa > Chordata > Aves > Psittaciformes > Psittacidae > Nestor > Nestor notabilis. The sequence goes on along the minus strand of NW_009924470.1, from coordinate 566 downwards.
GTGACAATGATGATGACAACGATGGCATCCCCGACTACACAGCACCCGGCCCAGACAACTGCCGCCTCATCCCCAACCCCAACCAGAAGGACTCAGATGGTGAGCGCAGGGCAGGCGGGAGGAGGCAGAGCCACACGTGGGCTCATCCCGGCCTGACCAGGCTGCGTGTCCGCAGGGAACGGGGTGGGTGACGTGTGTGAGGAGGACTTTGACAACGACACGGTGGTGGATCAGCTCGACGTGTGCCCTGAGAGCGCCGAGGTGACGCTGACCGACTTCCGAGCCTACCAGACCGTCATCCTTGACCCCGAGGGGGATGCTCAGATCGATCCCAACTGGGTCGTCCTCAACCAGGTGTGGGTGCTGCCCCCCGTGTTTCTGGGGCTGGTGCTGGTGGGGGGGGAGCAGAGCAGGGCTGGAGGGTCCCTGGGGACGCCCCTCACCCAGCTGTCCCCGTCAGGGCATGGAGATTGTGCAGACTATGAACAGTGACCCGGGTTTGGCCGTCGGTAAGAGATGCTCTCTCCCACCTCTAGGCCCCGTGGGGCAGCCCCCCTGCTCCTGTC
>NW_009924469.1:264-17643 GCF_000696875.1 Nestor notabilis | reverse complement strand
CCCTGCACGGCAATAGCAGCCAGATAATAACAATATTATTAGAGCCTGGAACAGATATATTATAGCCACATAAAAAAACCCCACCATGTCGGTTGCCTTTGCTTCTGCTCGCCCAAGAGGCAAAGGGGAGGTCACCCAGCAAACTATCCAGAAGGTAAAAAAGCATGCTTTTATACAGCGGATTTTAGACATTTATTGCACCCGTGCTCCTGGAGCTGAGGAAGGAGGCGTATTGCTGGGGCGATCAGGAGAACCAGGGAATTTGCGAGGGCTGCAGAGATGGACAGCTGGAGAGAGAGGTGGGGGAAGGAGGAGGAGGAGGAGGGGGAACAAAGCAAAGGTGTTCAGATCGCTGCAAAGAGAGAGCCGGAGGAGGACTTAGGAATAAAATCGGGATGGCACGTTATCTCTGCTGCTCGTAAGGGGGAAAAAGCTGCCAATAATGCACTGAGGGATGGCAATGCAATTCGCAAGTATATGATTAATTTAGGACTGTGTGTCAGCTCCTGCTCCCCCCCCAAAATCCAACCTAAAAAAAAATAAATTAAAATAAATTAGTGAATTTGCAAAGGTTTTCTTTTGTACTTGGATGCGGAATGTTAATCCCTCTGAAGATAGAGGGAGCACCGATCGCTGGCATCCTTCACGTACCGTTATTTGCGATGTGTTTGTGGACATTTCGTGACAGACAAAGGTTTAGGAAAGATTTTCTCTGGAGGGGAGCTCTCCGCATGGGTGTCATGTGGCGGCCGGAGCCGAAGGTTCCTAGTTGGGAAGTTATTGTCTCCTGCTCGGCAGGGCTGCAGCAGGGACTGCACGCACATGCCCGGCGCCCCTTCCTCCCGCAGCCGGTCACGGTCAGTGCCGAAGAGGCTGGAAATGTCAATGAAGAACGCGCGTGTTTTCGCCGTGAACGCTGTTTGCCATCAGTACCCGTGCCCTGCTCGGAGGTGGTGCGGTTCCGCGGAGCTCTGTAGCGCGGTCGGAGCGAGGTGTGTGTGTGCCCGGAGTGGTCCAGGCGTGAGCAGGGACCAGGGGTGAAGCGCCATTGCTCCTCCAGCGGTGACCGGGCAACGGCGGGTTTTGGTGTCAGGTTATGACTTCCAGGGAAAAACCCAAAACCCTCAGTAGAAGCCTGTGACAGGACAGAGATGAAGGCAGAGAAGCTGCCTCAAGAGAGGCTGAAGAGGTGACTTGAACCTCTGGAGGCTGTTTGGAAACTAATCCCGTTTGTGCAACTCTTGCAGCACATGTGGGATTGTGAAGTGATTGATTTTAAATACTAAAATGTTTCGGACTCGGTGGATAAGTTTCTCTCTAACCTCCACATTGGTTGGGGCAGAATTTCATAATTCAGATAGTTTGCACTTAAACTCGTGCCTGTAACCACAGACAAAAGGCAGCCAAAGTATCTTCAGTTGGATTTTCTAACCCTTTCCTTTTGCATATTCATAAACTTTATGGAAGTTTCAAAATGTTGTTTCTTTACAAATAATGTGTAAAAACCATTTCATGTCTCAGGTACAGTTGCTGGTGTGTTACTTCAGGACCGGTGGTTGATGTTGGGCTGTTGGCAGTGGTTTGTGGCAAGTGGTGGTGCTGAGGAAGACACTCGAAGGCACAGAAGTGGGATGGGCTTCATAGTCACGTATAGAAATGGGGCAGTAAGAGAAGAGTACAGAAAAGGAGCAGATGCTGTGCTAGGAGCTCAAAAATGTATTAAAGTGAGCTTTGTAGAACACGAACCAATTTATTGAAGGATTCTTATTTGCATTTGTTGTATACAAGTATCTTATTTTTATTTATTAACTCAATTTCAACAGTCTTTCAAAGCCGTTAATATTCCAGTACCAACAACTCCAAAAATCAATTTCACATGGAAGAAGTCAGACCCTTTGGCGATAGAGCAGTGACAGTGGTGCTTTAAAATCGTTCCTCTAACAGCATTTGCAGGGCAGTAAACCTCAGTTTCTTCTATGTAATGGAGATCAGAACTCAGTTCTTTTTTCCTAGTAAGTCAGGAAAGAGCCATTCCTGATTCCTTTATTAGTAAGGAAAATATTCTTCAGCTAATTGTAGAAGCAGAGTCCCATTCTGATGAAGATACCTGTAATATTGCTTGGACTTTTACTGCTGAATACGTATCTTAACTGAACGAGAGAACGTTGTCAGTGATATCTGATGTGGAAACTGAAAAGGACACGTTTATATTCTTCGCTGATTCCATATGCAGGTTCCACTGACACGGGTGAAAATTCCGCATGACAGTGAGTACAGAGCACGGAACAAAGCGCTGCGCTGGGAACCAGGCGGGAGTATTTCCCCTTAAAATTCCAGGCTGCACCTGGGTTGCCATGTGAGCACGGGCACACGTGCAGGAGGAACATGGATCCTTGACTGACAGGGTTCGTTTGTTCCCTGTCAGCGTGCGAGGTGCAGCCTGCAGACCACAGCAGTGCCCCTGCTCCTCACCCCTCCAGGGGATCACCGCAAGCCCAACTGTCCGTGATGGACAAAGGGGGTCCAGCCAGGTTCAGACCAACTTGCAAATTACGAGCAAGCACCAGAACAAGCCACACTCCCTAAGAGAGTGATTGAGAGTGCACCAGAAAGACTCTTTGCTCATTTTCCTGTAATCTGGCTCTTTGCATCTGAATGGGTCAAGAACTGGTTCTCATCAGAACACGTACCTACATGGATTCATTTGCATTTACAAAACCATCTTACTCTTTCCTCAAGAGTTCTTCTGTCCTGATGACTCTGTGGCTCAAAAGCACAATCTTACCATCACTTAATAGCAACAGTACCTACAATCTGTATTACATAGTGAGTTTTTGCCAGGGATGAATCTGAATTTGTACATCCTGTTGTCATTTTTCCAATCATTCACCCTCAGAAAGCCCCCCACATCCACAGGAAAGCTGGGGGAAAGAGACAAACTATTGTGTTTGAAATTTTAAACCAAATCAAAGGGTATTTTGAGCTTTTAATTGCATTATAAGTTCATTACATAAAGGTCAGTGGTCTGTCCAGCAGCTCTGATCTTGGATCAAGTCTGTCACTAGAATTTAGTGTATGAAGCTAAGCGAGCAGCCACTGATAAACATAAATTAACTCATATATAATTACTCTGTTTTCACTGCAAGTCCTCCCTGCATTAGAACTGAACTGAACCCCACAGCACATGTTGGGATGTAATCCTCTGAAATGTGGTTTCAGTAGATCCCGTAATGTGTATTCCGTGCTTCCTCAGGCTCAGTAGTCTGCACATGGGAGTCCCGTGCAGGAAAACTAGTGGGTTCGAATTGAAAGTGTGTTTCTCACTTGAAAGTAGACATGTCAGTAAAACCTGCAGTTTTGGAAAGGGCGGGTGATGTTTTAGAATGAGGCAGAGGTGTTTCATAGTGAAAGCGTTTTCCTTCTTCAGCATTAAAATCCATCTGCCAATGAAGGAACAAAAAAGGTAAGTCCCTTAATTCTTCTGTGTTGGGTATTTCAACTAACTCCTTTAAAGAGAACTGTTCATAAATGAATGATTTGAAAAGCACAACCTTGTGGGTCAATAAAGTCACATGTAAGCACTTTGTAACACCCCAAGGCAACAGAACTGACAAACCACCACCCACTGCCAAGAAGGGTGGATGTGGAGCATCACAAAAACACGGGACTTCAGTATGATTCTCATAGTAACGTGTTTTGATTCTATTTCTTTTATGCAGATGCTAGATGAAAATCACCACCTAATACAATGTATTATGGATTATCAGAGCAAGGGGAAAACTGCAGAGTGTACTCAGTGAGTATTATGAGTTTTGGAGCATGTTAGAAATTTTGGGTGTGTTTTTTCTCACGGATAGTCCTATGAACAGTTCTGATCACTGACAGAACAGCTGGGCTGTTTGTTTAGATTCACTTGTATCTAGAAATGTGTATTGTTCTTGGAAGGGAGGGCTTTTCTGAAGAAAAAGATTTGATTATGTAGTATTTGCAATGTTTTTAACACGTCATTTATTCAAATAATTATAAACACTGATGGTTATTGGACCATTTGTTCCATGCAGATTCATTAAATACATTTATATATACAATGTAATATAAATTCATTAAACAAAGTAGAATCATGTACAAAGTTAATAACACATTTTCATCAGAAAGTATTAAATGTTAAAGATCAGCCATGTGGTTATCTGTGGCTAAAACAATGTGCGTGTAGAGGTACCAGTTTGTATCACTGGTTACTAATCCTAATCTTGAAAGCAAAATACTTTTATAGTCTTTAGGTGTCAAATGTCAGTCGAAAGAACAACCAATCTGCCCATGGAAGGTCAAGTCACGGGGCTGCACTTTCAAACTACTTGTCTAAAAAAGATGGCTTTGCTATAGAAATCGTGTCACTGTTCTGGCTTCATCTGTGCCACTTTTCCCACTTCCCAGCCATTTTCCCCTTGTCAGAAGAAAACTAGTGCTAAAAAAGTGTTTTTGTTCTTGGAACCCTCCTCCCTGTTTCCAAAGGTTTGACTCCTCACTTTGCTCAGGGCACAGCAATTAGTTTGCTTTCGGATGCCCTCCTGGTCTTTACTATGAGCTTTTCCAGTTCATCGAGAACTGTGAAGAAGCATCAATGGTTGAGGTGGTGCTTACTTGAGTAAACACTCCAGTTGGAGCACTCTTGAAAAAACTCTTGTTCTTCTCAGCTTGCTGGCAAGGCAAAGAGGTTTTGGGTTTTGGAGTTCTGGAATTTCATTGCTACTAGATCCTTGTTAAACAGAGCAAGAAGAAGTGGCTAATTGTGAGAGCAGCTGCCCGGGTGTCAGCACTCAAAGACTGAGGTCCCAGCTTCAAAGTGCTTTCCACGGAGAGTGTTTTACCTCTCCCCTCCTCCAGGTTTACCCATTTGTAGAAGGGGCGTTGAACACACTGATGCTTGCTGAAAAGCACGACAGCACAGATACAGGTCATTACTGTAGCTATTTATTACGACAGATGAAAAGTGGGATAATGTAATTTAAGTAATCAGTTGTAAATAACAAAAAAAAAAAAGTTTGGAATTTTCTGTATTGTTAACCCTTTCCAAATGAGCTTTACTCCTTATTCTGTAGATACCAACAAATCTTGCACAGAAACCTGGTTTACTTGGCAACAATAGCAGATTCTAACCAGAATATGCAGTCCTTGCTTCCTGCAGTAAGTACCAGTGCTACCATCAGATATAGTTACTATGCCAGAGGGAAATGTTCTTTGATTCTGTTACTGATCCATGTCAATAAGCCCTTTTTTTAGTATTTTTCCAGCTACAAGTTTTGCAGTGATCAAGTAGACCCCAAAACAAATCAAAAGTTACTTTTACTGTGTTTAAAACACATTCCTTGGGACATTTGTGTTGATCTCTGTCTCCACAGCTGAGGTTCTTTATACTGTAAATGGTGCAGTGGTGCAGGTCTGAACAGCCTCCATGTGTTCCAGATTCATTATTCTTTACCTCTTCTTACTGTATTCTTTACTCAGGGAAAAAAAAACCCAAACCCCACTATTTTATATCAAAAATCTAATTCAGCAATTGGGCATGGGTTTGTCTTTAAACATTGTGTTATTCTGGCTGAATGGATTGATTCTGGAGGTATAACTCAAAATACAGCATAGCTTTATGCTTGACAAAGGTCAACTTGTCAACACGCTTCTGTATCACCTTTGCTAATGCATCTCCCCTCTGCAGTTATGTTCTGACCAGCACAAAATGAAATTCATGTAAGGGCAGGAGGGTTGGAGCCAGGTGATCTTTAAGGTCCCTTCCAATCAAAACCATTCTATGATTCTATGATAAGTACAGGAGAATGGGCACAGAAGCCAGGCTCTGTTATAAGCACAGTTTTAAGATCTTCCCTGTGCTGCGTGCTGGCTTCTCTGTGTCGTGCTGAATGTCATTCACACATAGTAGTCAAATGAAGAAAGGTTTACGCGAGGAAGCCCAAAAGTGAAGGAAACACATATTTAATTGAGGCAGTTTTTACTCATAGTCAGGCTAATTTGGGGGCTCTTATTTTTTCTAATTAAAAACCTAACCAAAAGTTTGCTTCTCCTCCTTGTTATTTGCAGCCACCAACGCAAAACATAAACTTGGGCCCAGGAGGAATGACTCAGAGTGCATCCAACCAGTCTCTCCATTCACAGAGCAATCTCAGTGATGCAATCGGGACGGGCCTTCCTCCTTCCTCCCTCATGCAGAGCCAGATTAGCAATGGTGAGCTTTGGTCCCCTTTGTGCTGCTTTGCTGTTGCTTGGCAACAAAATCATTAATGCAGAATATACTTACAGAGCTGTAAAAGATAACTCACCTTTCAGGCATATGGGGGTTTCAGGCACATGCTGAAATCATCACAAAATGGCTACAGTCAATAATGATGCTGGCTTCTGCAAGGACTCCAGTCTGCTTTGTGTTTCTACAGGCAAAATAAAACCACCTTTTTAATGAAATGCCTAACGAAAATCACTAAGTAAAGATGCATCCAAGTTTTTAGTCAGAAAAATTATATCCTGTGGTATTTTTCTCTTGAAAGTGGAGGGGTTGGCCAAGGTGAAATGGAATTCCTTGCATGACTAACCACACATCCAAGCCTTTAGATTGCAAAGACCTTCCAGGATACATGCCCTCCTAACAATAACTTGGTGTTGCATCAGTCTTTGTCCTCTACAGAAGCTTGCGGAGACCATTCTACATAGCCAAAGAGTTTGCACAGACATTTCATATGGATAAGAGAATGTACTTTGTCTATTTGTGTTTGTTTGTGAAACTAAAACTAACTGAAAGACAATTTTTTTTCACTCTGTGCATTTTATAGTATGAATAATCTGTTTATTTATTTTGTAGTTCATGGTTTTTTAGTCAGTTCTTGTTTCTGTGGGTCTTTCCCAGAGTGACAGAGAGAAAAATCAGTTTCTATAAATAGAAATATCTGATTGTAAAATCACAGACCTTGGAAGGGGGACTCAGGAGCAGATGCAGGCCATGAAATGATTTCTGAGTTCTTAAGAATCCATTTGTGGTCAAGCTGATAGTACCTTTTACATTAATGGATGAGGTGCCTACTTTACACAGTTACAGCTTGTAAAGTGAACTTACCGAATTTATCTGGGCCTTCTTTTTTGAGAGATTTATTACCTAGTATAAGTACTATAATAAGTCAGTCAAAACACTGTTTTATGTTACTAAGAATCTACATTTTTAATGTTATTGTTGCTGGTTTTTCTTATTTGCCCCCGGCTCTTTGTAGTAATTTAGTGCTGATTGAAAGAACCAGCCTCAGGACAGAAGCAGTCTACCTTATGTTGCAGGTTTACCTCATGGTGCAGGTTTACCACACATTGCCTCAGCCTGGTACTAAAACCCAGGCTGAGCTGTGGAGGTCTCAGGGTAGTTCACTGTCTGCCCAGTCATGCAGACTCCATCACTTGGGTAGTGGTAGCTATTCCATCATGGAGATATCGGCCCCTGGGAACCGGACTGAGGACGCAGCTGCACTTCAGAACGCAGCTGTGAGTGGGGATGTAGTAGCTTGCCTCTTGTGAGTAGCCTGGGTAACAGCAGCAGCGCGGGCATGTGCTCTGCCGTGAGAACAGGGCCCTCACACCCTTGGGCTTGGGGACACTCCCCTGGGCTGCCAGTCTCTCCTCTGCTGTCTCTGTGCCAGCTAGAACTGAGTCAGCACAGTGATGCCGAATGACACAGCACTCTTGAGGCGCAGGTTGACTTGAAGACTGAGTGATTCTTTTGCATCAGTCAACAATTGTTGGACAGCATTTTGGGGAAATTAGGGATAAATATGCAGAAATAATTCCAATATATGGGCTCTAGCACTTGTGACAATTTCTCATCTAATGGCAGTAGAGATGAAAGTCAGCCATGAACAGGTACAGCACTGTCAGAGAGGGAAGAAAAGGGAAGAAGCCACACAAGCTGCTACTTTTTATTCTTTACTGCCCTCAGTCAGGACTTTACAGGAATCACCTCTGCAGGACAGTCACTGGGTAACTAAACATGGTGACTCCATAGTGGCAGCTAGGTCAATTGCAATGAGAATTCTGTCGATGGGGACAACCTAAAAACAACCCACCAGGACTTCAAGTAATCCCCAAGTCAGTGAGTCTTCATGCCATAGCCATGCTTTCCTGTTTTCCCTTACAGTCACAAATTAGCCAAACCTTCGGGTTTTTTCCTTTAAAGGCCAAGATTCTCTAAGTTTTCCCATGTACATAGGGCAAGGTTTACCAATGGTTGCTCTCACACAGAGCAACTCTAGCTCTGGTCAGACACCATGTGGCTCTGTGTTGCACAAGTGGAAGTATCAGCTCTACAAAACCTGGAGCAAAACACAAGCTAGAGCTTGACCCAGCTCCATCAGTCTCAGTTGAGCTGTCTGTCTCATGTTGAAAATGCTGCTTGCATCTCTCCACAAGAGGAAAATATAATAATTACAGCAAATTTGCCTATTTTGATGTCTATAAAAACCATTCAGAGTAATTAATGAGGTTTGTACTACGAGAATTAAACACATTTTTCAGAGGCTGTAGATAGACTAGATAACTGTGAATTAAGATATCAATATCTAACCACTGCAACAGAATTCTGTCTCTTCTGGGGATTCTGCATGTCTTCCATTCTACTTGAATTAACTTAATTTGACAACAATACAGCTGAATTTAGATAGACAACAATACACACTATCACAATTTAGATAGTAACAATGCACAATGAAAACAACTTCCCAAAACTCATTCATAAAAGTATTTACAGCACCAAAACCAAAAAATAAGAATCAGCTTTTCCCCAGTTTTAGTTACCCAACAGCAAAAGAACTTTTAAAAAGAAGCCAGGTAAGGAGGATAATCAAACCCAGGACATAACTGGAGCAGTCTGATGGTTCCATATGGTGATGTTGGAAAGGGAATACTGTAGCAACGGTGCTTATTATGGTGACTTGGGAAATTTATCTTCTGAAAGTCTGTGGTACTTTCAGTCAAACTTCAGGGCAGGGAGAGACAGGTTTGTCCTCTGAGGTAATTCCTGCACCCCAGCTAAGAGGGTTGGGTGGTGATGGAGGAACTCGACAGATGCAGCAAAGTGCTAAGTGTTTCTCAGCCACTCCTGTGCCTTCCCATTGTCACCATCTGTGTGAAGGGGAAGAGGAATCAGCAGCAGGACAGGAGGAAGGAAAGGACAAATTTCAGAGGGCTGGGATGTTTCCAAAGTCCATGTGTTTTCTGAACTACCTGCAATTACTGGTTTAGGGCATTGCTGCTGGTTTTGTTCTTCCTGTCTGCAGTTCTGTACTGGATTTGGCTGCCAGGAGGAGGAGGTTCACTCTGCCTGTGCAGTTTTATTGTCTGTAGATAACAGGGAATTTTAATTTCAAGGACTTTTTTGTTTGGTTTTGCCTTATCATAAGGTATTTCAGAAAGGCCATGAGGGCTTTGATGCTCACTGTACATTGCCAATAATAGCACAGATTTTTCTTGTTGCTCTCTCTAATTTTTCTAGGTCCTAATCACGTGTCTATGCAGCAGTCAGGCCAGAACACCATGCCCACGACCTCTCTGAGTATGACTGTCAGCAGTCATGGAACTGGGCCTGGTTATAGCCATACAGTGCCTGCATCTCAGAATGTGCCAATGCAAGGCCAGGGGTCAATAGGCAATTATGTCTCTCGAACAAACATCAACATGCAATCTAATCCAGGTAAACTCCCTCTTCCTCCTTCTGGGCCAACTTGACTTTGCAGTGACCTCAGAGGTCTACCACACTGGAATTTGTTCTGTAAATAGTTTCTGTACACAGTGACAAACATACAAGAGGAAAAGACAGCTTTAACATCTCTGAATTTCTGGGTGTCAGGCACCAGCACACGTCAGAACAGTTTCAGGCTTGCTTTAACTCACACTGACTTGCTATGGTTAGCAGGGAGTTGGGGGCAGCGAATCCCACAGCTGTGGGAGAGATCTGTGAAGCTCCTTTACCCTAGCTGAATGAGCCTGCCAAAGAGTATTACACATTTACTGTTTTTATTACTTTCTCAATACTTCATACCATTTGCAGGGCAAAGAGAGACTAGCAGACGACTCAGAGTGAATCTCTTAATTTGGAAGGTGTTTGCTACTGAGTATTGAGTGGCATGTCCAATGCTTAAGCATTCTTTCTGACAATATGAAATTTAGAGATCAAATAAATGCTAGAATGTCAGTTTATTTAAACTGTATAATCATCAGGTATATAGTAAGATGAAAGTACAGGAAAGAGTTGATCAGAAATGCAGCAATGATTAGTCAGGGAGTAGAGAGGAACAAGCATCAGATCTTATTTCTTTCTTTAATTCTACTGTAATAATGATTACATTCATTTAAATAAACTGATAATAATCAAGGCTAGGTGTATTTTTAAATACCTGACTGAAGCAAATGGCAAGAACTGGCCATGTAGTAACATCCTTCCTGGATTACAGTGCAGAAGAGTTAAATACATGGAGTAGGAAAACATCTGCCCCTGTGGAAAATTCACGACTTTATCAGGACTCATGTTAGCAAAAGGTTTTTAACATGCTTCTGAAGAGATTGTCACATCCCTTTAGAAAACAGTGTTTTCCATGTACATTGTAGTGTCCATGATGCACCAGCAAGCAGCAACGTCACATTACAACTCGGCGCAAGGAGGGAGCCAGCACTACCAGGGGCAGTCCTCCATTGCCATGATGAGTCAGAGCAACCAAGGCAACAGCATGATGGGTCAGCGGCCCATGGGCCCCTACAGAGCTTCCCAGCAAGGTAAAGTCTGTTCCTGGGTTATTGATTGAGTTGTTATAACATTGATGATATTCAGTGCGTCCTGTGGGATAGGCAAGTCACCAAAATTTCCAAGTCTGAACAGGGAATCCCATCTGAGAACACAGGAAATCTCAAACAGTGGAAGTATGGTACCAATCAGATGAACTTGAATCTATTTTCAAGATGTATCTATTTAAGTATTTCAGGTCTTTAGAAAAATAATTCTGTCTAAAAGGGATCATATATCTCTAAAGAAAAGATGAACAATTTGATACACAGCTCCCTCAAGCCACTGGGAATCTTGTCAGTTCTTTCAAGTGGTATTGGATCAGCTGCAATGTGGCACATTAACAAGGACACATTTCTGCAAAGAAGACATAGTTTGCCAGCAATTAGTACGAAAAATTAGGCCAAGGAAAGGAAAACCCCAGAGGATAACTGCCATGCTCTAAGACCTCTCTGGAAAAAGTTCTAAGAGGTAATAAAGCTGCTAGACTGATTCTAACATAAAGTGAATTCTGCTAAGAAACAAATTAATACAGTAATTCAAATCTATTTAATCCTGACTGTTTTCTTGAGCATGGAATACATTCCTGTGCTTTCTAATAACTCAAATTAGTAGATGAAACGTAGCTCTTCCTATTGCCGCAGAAGTGAGTGGGTTTAGGATGTGGTACTGACCATTGCGTGATTTCAATTTCAGCAGCTTTTGTGGAGAATACAAATTCATTTCCTTTTTCTAATGAGTGTAACATCTTTACAACTGCTCTGAACATACACAGCTTGTTTACTTCTCCAGTTGTAAACGCTCTTTTCTTTATTAAGAATAGAAAAGAAGAGGTGAGACAAGATAGATAACATCCCTCAGGCGTCCCCGGGCTCACCCAGTTTGCTCTCTGTGTCTTTGCTTTGCAGGTTCCTCGCAGCAGTACATGGGTCAGGAAGAATATTACAGTGAACAGTACAGCCATGGACAAGGCTCATCAGAACCTATGAATCAGCAATACTACCCAGATGGTAACTCCTCTGAGCTGTAGTACCATGACTGCCACATCTAAGGATGTGGCAAACCCATTATGATTCATTCCCAAGTGAAATGCTAGAAAATTCTAATCCTAGGGCATGGCAGCTTGGTGCACAAACATACACATCAGCACACCCTGCTATCCAAGCTGCTTCAGAAGCAGCATGAAGCCAAGTTTGGATTAGTAAATGCGAGAGATTTATCCATAGATGTGACTTTCTTTCCCACACATTTGACCTCCTACCTAAGGAGTCTGTATTTCTTCTCAGCCTCATCCTTGTGCAGCTTCATGATACATCATTCAGCAATATATATGTAGTTATATTAACAGTGTATCTGATAAATCTTTGCAATTCCTTGTAGGTCATGGTGATTATGCCTATCAGCAGTCATCCTATACTGAGCAGAGCTATGACAGGTCATTTGATGACTCTACACAACACTATTATGAAGGAGGTAGGAAAATATATTGGCAATCTTTGTAAAGCCAGCTCTAATCCCCTAAAATACTAATGAAATTCTTATAAAAATGTAAAATAGGACCTGCAGTTTCTGCATCACAAACTGCAATTCCTTAAGGAGTGTCCAGGAAATGGAATTTAGCATCTTTTATACCAAGACTACATCAGACTGTCCACACGTTGGTACCCGTGTTGTGAGGCAGTCACACTGTGCAGCATTGTGGGATCACTACAACTTGTGTGTAGCCTCATATTCATTAGAAAAATGATCCTTGTTTGTAGCTGAACAAGGTGGAATTAGAGCTACAGACACTGACCTTTTCTTGCAGTAAAAGAAAAGACTTCCAGGATATTAGTATCCTCTCTTACACAAATGTTTAACAAATGTTTTATGTAATGCAAATAAAAATGGTTGTATGAAAGTAAATGGTTATGCTGACAAAGGTAAATTAATGTGCTGCAGTTAGAAATGGGGTCAGAGCTGGAAAAAATTGGCAGTCATAAATGGAAATTTCTCTGGAGTAAGAAAGCCCAGTGGTTAATTCCAGGACCAACTGGTTTTAATCTTACTTAATTCACCTACAAATGGTGAAGAACAATGGGTTAAATGAAACTAGTCTTTGAAAAGCAATACTATGAGTTTATGATTTTACCACTAAAACCTCTCAACAGTCGTATTACAGTAACTTCAGTGATACTGTTAAGATATCTGAACTCTAAATTAGCTGCAAAATATCAACTTAATTATGAGACAGCGAGAGGACATTCAGGGGAAGCAGTGTTGTCTGTGTAGTCTTCGTGCATTTTGTTGTTTCAGGATACTGCAATTGGAATTCCTATCAAAGGTATTTCAAAACATACCAGTAACAATTAGATAAGTGGTCTTTTGGGAGATCTTTTTTGCAGTGGGAGGGCTTCTTGAGAAACCACCTCTTTACCTTGGCTCCCTTATCTTTGGAACTCTGTGGTTTTCTTCTGAAACACTTTTGGGGTAAAAAAAATCCTGTGGGGAACAGGTTGTTTGTTTGTTTGTATAGTGATGTATACAACCAAACACCTCTCTCCTAAATGAACGAAATGAAACTGAATGAACTAAATGAACTAAAACTTACTGTAGAAATAAACATCCTGCTTGGCAAAATACAATTGTCTGTTTTAGAAGAGTATTTGAGTTCCAGACCAAGGCTACTTCTGCCTTTGTCTTCCTTATGACTCCCATGTACAGTGAACCACCCACCTCATCTATAACCCAACTCTTTCAATGTTTTCCTCCTTAGGAAATTCTCAGTACAGCCAGCAGCAGGCAGGATACCAACAGGGAGCTGCACAACAGCAAACATACTCCCAGCAGCAATACCCAAACCAACAAAGTTACCCAGGACAGCAGCAAGGATACGGTAAGGACAGTCACTGACTGCCCAACTGTTTGCAATACTTCATCCTGACACATCCTAAACTAACATTTGCTGAAAACTATTTCCTTGATTAACCTTGGACACTGCATGTGAAGGGATTATGGGCAGTAACATACATGGGTATAGCACCACATTCCACGAATCCATCCTGAATCCCTCTCTTTTGAAAGAAAGTTAGAAAAATACAGGTTTGCCTCACGTTGTCTTGCTGCTAAGTGTGGGCAGGAGGACACAGCCTGAATTCTCAGGCCTCCTACACATCTCAGTTCTGCAGCTGACAGGAAAAAATAACATCAACAGTCTGGAGAGTGACTACTCCCTCGCTTAGAATCTTTCTTGCAGCATCATAGGGATTTTATTTCTTGGTGAGGGATTGAGGGGAAAGGAGAACAGTGGAAGAGTCTTGAGCATGCAGCGTACACTGGCGTGGGGCTTTCAAACCCATCAAGACACCAGTAGCAGAGTTCCTCACTATCATCAAAAGAATCCAAGTTTGATGTCTTTGAGCTTTCTGATCAGTTAGAGGCATCTTGAAGGTATCCTGCCTTCAGGAGAAAGAAACCATCAGGTTATTTAGTGCAAAAACAGGGTCTGGAGAGATCAGAATAATCTAAATCCCAGCTTTGAGGCAGGGGATTTTTGGTGGCTCTCCCAGATGTGATGGGACTTGACTTTGAATGGGCAATGTTAACCAGACTGGGACTAGATCATTACTAGTATTAACACTTTCTAGCGTAAAGCCAGATGTCTAGGCGGAATCTACTCACAGAGCTTACTTTGTTACCATCGTGTTACATTATGTTAACCACAAGAACTCCCCCTCAAGCCTTAGTAGCAGCTTTTACTGTCTTCTCAGGTCCTGCACAAGGAGCCTCTTCACAGTATTCCAGCTACCAACAGGGACAGGGGCAGCAATATGGGAGTTACAGAGCTTCCCAGACTGGCCCATCCGCTCAGCAACAGAGGCCTTATGGCTATGAGCAGGTAAATCTTCTAAATCTCTGCTATGAAAAAGCAAATGTAGCTGTTAGCTCCATTATAAACCTATCTGATAATTTGGTGCAGGCATATTGGTGATACTTCAGTGGGTCTTTCAAAATTCATAGACCAAAAGAAAGTGCCTAACTCGCTATTTGTAGACCTCTGATATATTATTCTCCAACATTTTTATTTCTCTTCTTTATAGGGACAATATGGAAATTACCAGCAATAAAAGAACACGTTCCTGTGTCAGATTCATTTCAATAGTATCTCCATCTTTTGAACTGGATGTACAGGCAGTTTTGGTTAATTGTAATATGTTGGTTACCCCTTAGCACAAAGCAGCGTCTGTATGTGAACAGTGTTCATTTCATGCTGGATATGAAGCAGTGCACTACTGGTAACACGACAATGCTTTAATGGTTTGATATTTGGTGCTGTGTATAGTACTGTATGTTGATACAATGCAGAAGTTTTTAATTTACCCCCCTCCCTCTCCCCATTCTTGATGTTTCCAAATAGCTTTAGGATCATTTGATCACAGTCGTGCCCCGTTTTGGAAAACAGCCAGGTTATTCTGCGCTCTGGCTCAATACGGAGCCATTCAGTCATGTCTCGGTCCAGGGAGTATCCTGTGGCAGGTTATTGATCTTTTTCTAACTGAATGCATTGAAGATTACCTACTGGCCTCTGAAATCCATGGCTCTTTATTTCCTAAGAATAAAGGGGTGGATACCTTCCTTATGTGAAGACAGTTCTATGCTATACAATAAAGTAAAATTAACTGCAACTTCTGTAACACCTTCCCAAGTCCTACAATTTGGTAATCAGCCTAAGTCCACATTTCTGTTGTGAAAGGTACAGAAAGAGGATCCAAACCTACTTTCAAGGAAACGTTAATCACTAGAGGCACCTTTTCTATATCCATGTAAACTAAGGTATTTCTACTGTGGAAAGAAAACCAGAAGGGAGCTCTGAGATATGCAGCGTCAGCCTCTTAGGCATCAGTATTGCTTCATATTGTGCTTAGCTGAGAAAAACATCTGGCAAAACTCCAGTCTTAAATACACCACTCCAAATTCTGTAACTCCCATATCCATTTTCATGCCAAATTTTGCAAGCAGGTGGCTGGCATCCTTCTTTGGTTCTGATTCTTCCATTGCCCTTGCTCAGATTTTCCAGCAAGTATTATGACCATAAATATAGTCACATTATTTGGTCTGCTGTTCTTACAGTTCACCATCACTTTTATTTTTCTCTGATATTTTGACAGAAATAGTTCAGAAGTAAGAGAAAAAACCCAAAACATCATTATTGCAGAAAAGCAGCTAAATTCAGCTTTAATTGTGAACCAGTATTATGCATATAGAGAGGGGAACTATTAATGGGGTCAACCAGTGAGAGAATACCTATAGAGGGAGAATTTAGGAATAAAGACTAGTGGTATGTAAAAGCCAGTATGAACAATGTGAGTCACTTCTAGGCAGTTTCATACGTTCTTATGAAGTGTTGATAAAAAGCACTTATAAAGTGCTAATATAAGTGCTGAAGGAAATACTACGGCGAAGTTATCTGGGGCAGGAAGCCAAGATGACTACACTCTGTGAGCAATTTTAATATGAGATTAACGGCAAATTTACAATATAGAGTAAATATACCCTCTGTAGGTTTTTCTCCTTTTCTTTGCTTGAACTGGTGTACTTACGAAGTTTGAAAAACCAAGACCACAAGGAAAAGATCTCTCAATTCACTGCTTTTTATTTTTCTCTGTAAAGTCTTTAACTGGACAACTAAAGAGTTCACTATTAAATGTTGTCTAAGCACTGCCCATGCTACATTAATAATTTTAATTACTGATTAAATAGTGGGTCCTCATTTCTCTCATCTTTCCTGCTGGTGTTTTCATACAAATAAGTACTCTCAAATAGCAAGGAACAGCAAGGAAGATTGCTTTCTTTACAGTATATTAATATTACAAGTAGCCAGAAGAATGCAATATTGCTCTTTGCCAGCTTGGAAATATGCCTTTTATGTGGTTTTTTGAAAGTGCTGGAATACTTTTGAGAGAATATGAACAACACTTCAAATGAAACAGCAACATTACATCAATCTGAAATGTCTTACATTAAGAACTCCGTGAATGTTGTGTATATAATGTATTTGAAAGAGCACTTTGGAAATAGTTTGTACATTTATTTCCTAATTTATACATGATTTTTGGTGTTAATATTTTTATTGTTAATAACAAAATGTTTATTTAATGTGTTGTCCATTTTTATGTATTAATGTGGAAACAAAGTGATGCCAGCATTTGGACTTCTTCCATTAATTGTATCATTTTCTGTTTTGTAATACAGAATGCTTGAAAATTGTTTAGGTTAAATATTATCTGAGAATGAAGTTGGTGGTACTTTTCTTATGACACAGAGTTTTGAATGGAAACAACAGATAAAGGGAAATTCTTTTCAGCCGCACCTTCTGCCCTACTTCTCTGGTATAACTTCATGGATGATTATAGATGACAAAAGCTTGCCCCAAGTTCACATTATTTGTTATGTGAAGATCAGACGTTCTGTGTGTGCCAGGTGGATGTGGGAATTCGTAGAATGGTTTGTGTTGGAAGGGACCTTAAAGCTCCTCCAGCTCCAACCCCTGCCATGGGCGGGGACAGCTTCCACTAGAGCAGGTT
>NW_009924469.1:0-235 GCF_000696875.1 Nestor notabilis | reverse complement strand
CCAGGGGTGGGCCAGCCACAGCTTCTCTGGGCACCCTGTGCCAGCGCCTCAGCACCCTCACAGGGAAGAGCTTCTGCCTCAGAGCTCATCTCAACCTCCCCTCGGGCAGGTTAAAGCCGTTCCCCTTGTCCCCTCACTCACAACAAGTCCCTTTCACAGCTCACCTCGCAGGCAGGCGGAGCAGGGGCACTGTGCCGCGGTGACCCATGGCGCGGGAGGACTCCTCAAGGGGCCG
>NW_009924468.1:20823-26124 GCF_000696875.1 Nestor notabilis | reverse complement strand
TGGCGGGCAGGCTGCCAGGCTTTCTGCTTTCACTTAAGAGATGCTTGAGATGCTTTCCCTCAAGACAGCAGAGAGGGGAACAGATTGCTAAAACTAGGGGCTTTTAATATTTCACTTGAGACTGCTCAGGTCTGAGCTGCTTTGTAAAGGCTTTAGGTTTGTCCAAACCACAGAAATGTCCTCGGGAAGGTTATGGGACAACTTTGCTAGGGGATGCAAAATATTCATGCTTCTTTGGCTTCAACCTGGGGCCATTCAGAGTCAGCCTGTCCCTGGGGGGTCTCAGCCTGAACGGTTCGTTGGTGGCAGGTGTGTGTGGAGGGACCTGAAATAATCTGAGTCAGAGCTGTGCTTTTTTTCTTAGTAATCGATGATCATCTTTGGCATGCCAGGAATGTCATTGATTGCGAGCAAAGGGTCTGTTAGGAGACACTCAGCTGGAGAAAGGTTTTGGCATCGAGGTGGTGCTTTCACGCAGTGTCTGATCCCTGCACAGCTTGCTGGTGGTTCAGGGGTTAATATCAGCAAGGGTCAGCAAGTCTGGCTTTGCTGGGATTTAGAGCCAGCTGCAGATGTGGTTCTCTGCTCTGGATGCTTCCTGCTGGAGTGGGGTGGCGGAGGGGGGATCTCCACTAAACCTTTTGGGTTACTGTGTAGATACCCACAGAGGGCAGCCAGCATTTCAGGAGGTGACGGCTCCATCTCCCAGCACTAAATACTCTATCCCCTAACCTAGGATGGAAAGGCTTGTCAGCCATAGATGGGAAGGGATTATCTCAGTCTCTGGCTGTATTATTCACTTCTGGCCCGGTGGAAGGGGCTTATCAGCTCTGCTGAGAGTTCATCAAAGCTCCAGCCAGCTTCCTTTCCCTCCTTTCCCTTCCCTCCTCCTCTCTCCTGGGGGTGGGTGTACTGACATGGTTTAGAGTACATCATCTGGTTTGTGTTATGCCTGGCAGGAAGTCCAGCCTCTCCGGCCCACAGTGCTCAGGGAGGCTGAGGGGCCGCGCTTTTGGCAAGGAGAGCAAGAGAAGTGGGGAGGAGCAGAGAGGGTGATGCAGCGTGCTGCTCCTCTCACCCCAGAGGTACCTGGCATGTGTGAGCCCCCCGTGCACCCCAGCCAGAGGAGGCTCTGGAGCTCAGGAGAGGGGTTGGCAGCATCTCGGGTGATGGGGGCTGAGGGAGGCTTTGCATGGCCCCCACTGGTACTGAGCAAGTGCCTGCTTTTCTGAGCACAGTGGAGAGAGATGATTGCCCATCAGACCTCCTCTGAAGGTATCTTTGCCCAGATTCCTGTTCTGGGCTGTACATGGGTCTGTGCCGTTAATGGTCAGAGCACAGCATCTGATCGCTTGGGCTTTCTTCTCAGCCCTGAAAACTTGCAGACAAATTCCTCCCTTCTCTGTACCATTCATTTGCAAGTGATGGCAAGAAAAGGTGTATCCCAGAGTGGTGTATGGTGACCTGCTGTCTCCTGAGCAGCTTTGAGGTGCTCGGAGAGCTGCTCACCTCGAGCACGTTCCTGTGCGAGGGCCTACGCGTTGCTCGCTAATCCCCACTGGGCGCATTGTGCTGGTTGGTGTTGCAGGGCATGACTGGGGAAGGGGAAAAAAGTGTCGGTGTTGAGACAACTACCATGGCAGCAGCCTGGTGTGGATGTAATCCTTGGGTAGAGAGATTCTGCAAGATACTTGGTGAGAGGAGAAGGCAGATTATTTGAATAAGAAAATCCCCTGAGATCCTCAGCATTGGTGGGCCCCACTGGGTTCCCCTCAGCGCTGCTGGATGCTCGGTGGGAGCCCGGGGCTGCTGCCTCCAGCGAAGGGAGCTCTATTTCCGAGGCTAGGAATGGCCCCTGCGCTAGGACAGAACTGTTTTCAGCAGAGCTGTGCCAGCTTGTGGGGTGGCTAGTCTGGTCCCACAGGGAATAGAGGATCTCTGGAAAGCTGTTGGGCAGGTTGCAGGGAATGTGGATCTCATTTTCTGCTCCTCAGCGGAGCCCTGCGGGTGTCAGGGGTCTGTGTCCCACAGCAACAGTATTGATAACCCCGGCATTGCTTTGGGGTCCTACTCAAGGTCTGGTAGCCGCCTGTTTCCAAGTGTTCTTGCTGTGATTTTAACCACAGGGAATGGAAAATTTAAACTGTCTTAAGCAAATGATCGACAGAGCAGCTTTGCAGACCTTCTGCTTTGACCTGTCCAGTTCCAATCCATCCCAAATCAGCAGTAAGCGTTAATCCTTCCTTTCCAGCAGCAGCCACAAAGGGAATTTGGTGGCCCTCCTCCTCGTCCTTGCTGGGCAAGCATGCCATAAACATCACTGCAGATGACACAGACCAAAATTGTCATGAGGCTGATGTTACTGAACCTTGAGACAAGTGGCTGGGCTGACGCATTCAGAAAACCTTGTGTCCTTGTATTCTGACTTTATTTGTTTTCTGAACAATTAGGAGATTTTTAGTAGCCAGACACATCCTCAAAAACTGGAGTTGCTCAGCCCAGATGCCTTGGAGGTCAGTGCTTGTTCTTTGCAGCTGGGAAGGAGGCGAGGGAGGGGCAAAGATGTCTCTTAAAAGCCATTTTCTTTTAGCTTCCTCTGGTGCCTTTGGAAGAAGATCGTTTTCTCCTAGTCTGTCCTCCTCCCTCCGGAACAACCTGATATGCCCCTTGCAATTTGCCAGATGAACATCATCTGTTGGTGTCTCTTGGAGGGGGACCTACCTTCTGGCTCCCTTCCAGAAAGGTTTGGAGCTGGCGTGAGGCTGGGAGCAGGCTGAGATGCTGATTGTTGGTGCCTGCTGCAGGGTGGGAATAACAGGAGTGGGAGGGATTTTTTTAATAAGTATTGGAAATGATTAGAGAGAAGTTGGAGAAAGGCTTCTAAATGTGTAAGAATCATGTTACTCAGAGGGTGCTGTGCCATGATTCCATAGTCTTGGAGAATTTCCATACTTCCCTGTTGTCTGGGTTTGGGCTGTGATGAGCAAAAAGGGCATCAGGCCAGCTGTGCCTGTGGGGACAGGTCTGGCTGAGCTGGCACCGCTGTTCTGGAGCTGGGGGGTAGGCTGTGACCACCCCCCCCATTAGGGCCATAGCACAGCCTAGTTTTGGGGCCACCTAAGCTCATCCAGCCATAGGGAGGGCTTACCACTAGCTGCTCCTTCATCACCCTTTCTGCCTTTCTAATTGCCAGCCACTCTGCCCCCAAGGGATGTGTAACTGAAGGAGCAACGAACTTACTTAGGTCTCTCTAGACCACATTTAATGTCTGGGTATCCCCTGCTTGTACTTTCTCTAACGCCATTATCCCCAGAGCTGCCTGGTGACTGGCTTTCAAGCAGACATGTTCCTTTTATTTAAATATATACATGCAGCAGAGCTGCTTCAGTTCTCAAGTATTTCTTCCATCTCCCACAGACTCAGCAAGAAGGGGGGAAAATTGTTTTTAAGGAGCAGGATTTGGATACAAAGCTGGCTGAGCTGCTAGCAGGGGGCACAGGAGGCTCCAGCGCAGCTCACAGTGGGTCAGAGTTTGTGCACTGCTTTGTGGGATGTCATCTGTGGGGTCTGGGTGAGCATTGAAGCATTACTTCGGCATTGGGGAGAAAGAGTTGAGTTGTAGGGCTTGTACCCTCCGTAGATTAATTTGTTCATTCCATGCTGTGGTGCTGGCTTGGACACAATGCAGCATCATGGCCTGCCCGAAACGTGTGGCATTTGCTCTCTCCACCTGAATTTGTTTTGCTTTTTTATGATGTTATGTAGAATAATCTCTACAGTTTTTGGTTGCATTCCTGGGGCTCTGTTGGTACAGGTTCTTATAGGGCAGCACTTTTACATTAGATAACTGCCAAGAGTTTCTCTGACATACCTGAGGGTCAGTAGTTACGTGACATTTAAATGCCAGTGGAGAGGCACATGCATGTCTCTGTTCCGCTTGCACAGCTTGACAGGAGTGGGTTTGTTGCCAGCACTCGGTTGGTATTTTGATGAGCCCCTGCTGTCAGAAGCGCTGCAGCGGAGAAGGCGTCTTCCCACTCTGCATGTGGGGTGCTGGGTGGCTGTGCAGTGGGGCCAAGCTGCCTGGCAAGCCCTGGGCTCAGTGGAGGCAGGACCGAGATGGCTCCGGCTGCTGAGTCCTTGTAGCTGACAGGGGAGAAGAAAGTTCTTTTAACTTGCAAACAGAGCGAATCGGAGAGGAAACCCATTGGAGGCAACTTCATTTGGAGTGCTGAGGCATTATTTTTAGAGCAGCTTTTCCTTCAGCTAACCACACTTTAACAAACAGCAGCTGAGCTGAGGGCCCATGTGGAAACCTGCTTTTCAAAGGGCTTGCTACCCATCTTACTAGAACTACTTTTCATGTGATGGAGCAAAACCACGCAACCTTTCCCTGCTCTTTCCAGTGGTCAGGTCTCCATGGAGACTTGCAAGCTGAGAACCTGCCCTAGGCTCCTGCTTCAGCTGGTGTTTTCATTTGTGAAATGATTTGTTTAGTTTGGGATTACCTCTTAGAGTTAGAACTCACTTCAGGAAACCATCATTTAGCCAAGCTGGGCAAAGCAAAGCATGTTGCCTGAGACTGGCAGGGTGAAAACTCAGCAGTGGGAAGCGAACAAGGATGCTGAAGTGCACACCTTCACATGGCTGGGGGGCTTGGGACCTCACCTTCCAGTTTAAGACAAAACCCTAGGGCTTTTGTTCAGAGATACTTGCTCAGCTGGTGGCCTTCTGCTGGCGAGGTCTGGCTCTGTGCATCAGAGCAGCAAGTGGGAAGTGTGGGAGGTGCAAAGTGGGGCTGATGGTGTCACTCCCATTCCTCCCATGCTGTGACCCCAACAGTCACTGCGGATTTTTCAGGGTAAGGCAAATGCTCGATTTGGTGTATCATCTTCAAACAGCCCAGCTTTTTTACAAACATTGCTTTTTCATAGAATCCCAGCCTTGTTTGTGTTGAAGGGACCCTAAAGCTCCTCCAGCTCCAACCACTGACACGGTCAGGGACACCTTCCACTAGAGCAGGTTGCTCCAAGCCCCTGTGTCCAACGTGGCCTTGAACACTGCCAGGGATGGGGCAGCCACAGCTTCTCTGGGCACCCTGTGCCAGCGTCTCAGCACCCTCACAGGGAAGAGCTTCTGCCTCAGAGCTCATCTCAGTCTCCCCTCTGGCAGGTTAAAGCCATTCCCCTTGTCCTGTCCCTACATCCCTTGTCCAAAGCTCCTCTCCAGGTTTCCTGGAGCCCCTTCAGGCCCTGGAGCTGCTCTGAGGTGTCCCCTTCAGGAGCCTTCTCTTCTCCAGCT
>NW_009924468.1:0-20765 GCF_000696875.1 Nestor notabilis | reverse complement strand
GCCGCGGGGCCTCCTCTGGCCTCGCTCCAGCAGCTCCATGTCCCTCTTGTGCTGTTCCCCAGAGCTGGATCAGGGCTGCAGGGGGGGTCTCACAGAGCACAGCAGAGGGGCAGGATCCCCTCCCTGAGCTGCTGCTCACGCTCTGGGGGTGCAGCCCAGCACACAGCGGGGTATTTGGTCCCAGCTGCAGTTCTGCTGGTCAGGACCCTTTGGCCAGATCCCAGTGCTGAGCAATGTGGCAGCAGTGCCCATGGCTGGTGGCCATCACTATGATTACTGGGTTTCTACACAACAAATCTGGTGGTTTACTAGATTCAGTCCTAGTTGCAACAGTGAGAACTGGCATTAAGACAGGCTGGCTGCTCCCTCCCTTGCAGCATGCTGGGCTGACTCACAACATAGCTATGCCTCATGCCAGTGTCATAACAAACAATCCTTGAGGCACTTCTTGAGGAGGGGGGTATCCTGCAAACTCCATCTGTCCCAGTGCTCATTCTTATAGATTTCAGCATGTTCCTCAGCAAAACTCAGCTTTGGGAGGATGGGGCTGTTTGAGGCTTGACCTGTCTTAGCCCAGGCAATGGCAAAGGAAAGGAGCCAGGGAAGGAAGGTGGGCACCTCTGCCCTCTTCACACTGATGCTGCTCCATGGTCGTTCTGCACATCAGCTTTCTGGGTATCCCAGGGTTTGTCCCCCCCAAATAATTTTAAACGGCAGTTTTTCCCGTGGCTGGTAATCCCAGGAGATGAATGCGGCAGGAACAGATGAATCGGGGTTGGAGTGTGTCTGTACTGGCTTGCCAAAGTGACGTGGCTACAAGGAACAGGCTTACTTGTGTGGTGTTTTACCTGCCATGGAACAGCTCTAGTAATGTGAGAGAACACTTGCCTACAAATGCCTGTAGTGAGCAGCGCCAGGTTGAAATCCCGGTGTCCCTGTGCAGATGCAGGTGTACTGCAGGCTCTGGTACACCCTTGTCATCAGCCATCACTGGCAAAGGGCTGTATCTTAAGCAGTGGGAGAAAACAATCACCAAAGTCTGTGCTGAATCAGGGAAAGTGGAGCAACCGTGTGGGAAGCTGCCTCCTGTCAGCAGTGTTTGGCTAGTACCTGATGGAGGGTTGGCTGCCTGCAGGTCTTGCTCTGGTTGATACTCAGACAAGGTCCATGGCAGGACCCACACCTACAAGTACAGGGTGGAGGGTCCAGGCAGGAAATTCATCCCACCACACTGCCTGGACACCCGTGTTCCTCATCCTGCAGGCGTGCTCAGCCCTCTCAACGCACAGGATCTGGCACACCCAGTGCTCAGGGCAAGACCTAGTTCCAAACTTCGCTGCTTGGGCTCTTGGGGTGCGTGTTCAGGCACTTGACAACAGCTGGAATGGTTTTGGTTTTGTTTTTTGCCGTTGTTTTCTCCCTAAAGGTGCCAATTAAACTTAAGCTCTCAGTTGCTTCAGCTGTGGAAATCAGACTTAGTTGACTGATTGCAGCCCCCCCAGATGTCAGCTTGTTGACTCCTGCCCCTGTACTTTCCTATATAGCACCTCCTGCCTCGTTGACACCTATTTAAGTAATGCTCAGAAGGTGAGATTTTTGTGATTGCAAAGCAAAAGTGCTTTCTCTTCCCCCTTCCAGCTTCTGACAGCCACCCCAGGGAGAGGAACAAGTGGTGGGGGGGGCAACATCCCAGAGACTGATCTCTCCCAGCCCTTCCCAGAGTGAAGGGGATGGGCTGAGACCTGCAGCTGGGATGGGGTGAGACATGCTGGGGCTGCAGGTGTCAAGAGGAGGCTGAGATGAGATGGGCTCAGCCCAGACCTCCAGGACGCATGCCGGCAGCAAATGGAGGCATCCTACGTCATCCTGGCTGGGGTGGGAGTCAGGCATATGAGGGGCATGACCAGAGAACAAAGGCTTGCATTTATTCCTTCCTTCCTTTCACCACAGCCCTTTGCTGCCTCCCAGCACTGGATTGTTTCTGCATTTTCTCTGCTTCAGCTGTTTACTGGGTCACCCTGATGCAGACATGCCCACAGAGAGTGAGCCATCCAACGAGGCCATTCCTGTGCCACCAGCTCCGTCAGCCCCTCTCCAGTGGTGCCATTGATATGGGCTGGGAGATGCCTGAGCCTGCCCTGCTCTAGGTCAGGGGCATCCATAGCTCCCTGGGCATCCTCTTCTGCACAGGCTGGGGTGATGGGGCTTTAAGGAGAGGAGGCCCAAGAGGCCTGGGCCTGTTGGCCTTGCCCATGCTTCAGTCACAGCAGCTTTAATGGAGGGACTTTAAGTTGACATAAGGCAGTGTAAGCATGTGGGTGGACACATTTATTTCACGAGGGCTTATTTTGGTTCAGTTCATCTGTGTGTCTGAGCTAAATTGAAATTAACCTTGTTCAAATTGAAACAGATGGTGATGGCACAGTTACTGTAAGGCAGACTGTGGCCAGGCAGGGCTGGGGCTTTTGGACAGGCTCCAATTTGTCCACCCCAACCTGTGCACCTTCAAAAGTACAGAAAGACAGGACATTTTCTTTTTCCCTCTGCAAGCTACAGCAGGTGAGTTAGTGCATAGGCAACCATTCACAGCTTATCCAGGCTGCTTGGGAACAGCGTGTGGTGGCACTCCCTGCGAATGTCGGCGTGGGGCCGTGGGGATGGTTCAGCATGGCATGGGGGGCTGCAAGCTGCCTCCTGGGACTGCGCTTGACAGTTGCTGGTGCCATGCTTGCTGTTTTGCCTGTTCTGTGTATCCTGTGTGCCTTGCTTGTGCTGCCGGCATGTCCTTCGATCATGTGGGTCATGTACGTGCTGGGGAGAAGAGAAGGCTTTACCAAAAAAAGCCGGTTTAGAGCAGCAGAAACTTCTTAAAATTAATTTTTTTGGCTGTCTGGAGTGGCACCTGGGCTACAAGCGGAGAGCAGGAGAATATTCAAGGCTTTAGGTATCTGAGGTTGCAAAGACTTGACTTTTGAGCTAGATGAACTCACTAGCTTGCAGATGCCAAAACATGCGAGGGACAAGCATTGCCCTGGAGTTGCAACAGGGAACAAATCTGCATGTTGCGGTTGACATGTAAGATGTAACTGACATCTCAGGAGTGACTGTTCCGATTGGTTTAAAGGTATATCAGCTCTGAATGCCAACCTAATTGCCATCCCTTTCCAAATACATACAGCAGTTTTTGCTGCTGCAGAAATAACACAGATGGTGCAGAAGTACCCCGTTTCAGCAGTGGAACCCATAGAGTAACTTTAGTTCAGGTATGCTTGAACCGTATCCTCTTCAGGATACACACCCTGCTTTTCTTCGTGTTTGAACAAGGCACTATAGAGCGTCATGTTGCATGTGACTTACAGGTGCTACTGTACACACACAAATAATCCATTTTTTAACTTGTTTCTGTTGTGGGTTTTTTCAGATTTTCTGTTCGATCTTGGTGAAATATAGACCTTTGTTCTGAGCAGAAATGACTTAGTACGAGGCACTCAATCTTTATTAACCTGACAGAGCAATACGTATTGTATTTTTTTATGCACTGGTTTTCACTAGTCATGTCGTTCCGGTTTCACTTCCAGCAATTAGTCTCCAGGCTCTGGGCGAGTTTAGCAGAGCTGTTGCTCTGTAAGCCAAGGAAGGCCCTTGTATGCGAGACTGACTCTGTAGGCGTTGGCACTGAGCATGGATGCTGCCAAAACGCACGCCGAGGTGATCACGAACACAAAGCTAAGGACTGTGGAGCAAGAGCTAGAACTGCTGTCTCAGCAGGATCTTATTTACACCAACTTAGAAAAGAAGCAAAACCTGCTGCACTCAGTTTTCTTCTAACTTTCAGCAGCCTGGGAGGGGAGCCCATCCCAGCATATCCCCTGGTAGGAAACATGAGGGAAGTGCTGCTTTGGTAGTGTTGCCACATGGGGAGAAAATGTCTAGGTAGAGGTGTTGGTGGTCTTCTATACTCCTGGGTGTAGGAAGCACAGGGTTTGGACTTAAACCATTATCTCTGGCACTTCCAGGTACAGATGGAGTTTGCTTTTCCCTGGAGCGTCCCCCTAGCAAGGCTAATCCACCAGCACCTACATCACCCTCTGCGTAGGGGGCAGGATCAGGTCCCTTGGAGGCCAGAGTGGGCCGGAGCATCTTTGCAGATCTTTGACTTTTGACCATAAAAAGAGAAAAAAATGTTTCTGCATATGGGAAGGCTCTTAGTTTTCTTTAAAAAGCAAAAGAAAAGCAAATGGGGGAGGAATCCTATGTATCTCCTCTGTCTCATATCTGGACCTGTGTGCTGAGCTCCTAATCCTCATTCCAGATGCTGACTCACTGCATGCAGGTGACAAGTAACCAACCACTGTTTTGTCTTCTTCCTAAGCTACAAGGAGGGAGAAGGCTGCCTTTGAACATTGTTCTAATCAGAGGGTTAGAACAACCTGCTGTTGTTCTCAGGCAGCCCTGGACCGCAGGGAGGAGGTGTAAAATCCCCACAACAAGCAGATACAGGGTGATGTATTCCATTCCCATGTCCCATCCTGCTCCCTGTGAGTGTGTGATGCTAGGTGATGCTCAGCTCCAGGGCTGTTCCCTGCAGGTGCAGCTTTCCATGCTGAAACACTGGAAGCAGAGAGCAAGTGCTCAGGGTATCAGGAAAGCCCAGCTGCAGAGCCCAGCAGCTGTTGGGGTGAGAACAGGCCCTCAGCTGTCACTACTGACCTAGTGTCCCAGCAAAACCACCCCCTTTTCACAGTGGGTTTCAGTTTAGCTTCTGGCCCTTTTTCTATTCTTTTTGTGTTTCCCCCATTGTCACTATGTTTTAATGCGCTGTTGGAATTAATCCTGGTTTGAGGCGGCTCTGAGCAGGCAGGCAGGCGGAGTGTTGAAAACCCAAAGGAATCATGTCCCTCTGTCTCACGTCTCTGTGCAGGGAGCAGCACCCAGGAGGGGCCAGGTGCAGCCGAGCTGTGGTAGAAACTTGAGTTTCATGGGCGGCAATGGGAACATGGCTCAGGGAGAAAGGGGGCGATGGGAGATCAACTTGCCTGAGGCCAATGTTGGCTATAGACAACCACTGTACTCCAGTGTTGCTATGGTCATTGCTGGGATGATGTTTGGGAGCAAGAGTGCTCCTGACCTCCATGGGGCTGCTTTTCCAAAGCACATGCCGTTGGTCACCG
Organism: Nestor notabilis; assembly: GCF_000696875.1. Taxonomy (NCBI): domain Eukaryota; kingdom Metazoa; phylum Chordata; class Aves; order Psittaciformes; family Psittacidae; genus Nestor; species Nestor notabilis. The sequence goes on along the minus strand of NW_009924468.1, from coordinate 15,594 downwards.
GGGTAGGCAGGCACCAGCATGGGGCACCTTTCTTTTCCCTGAACACCAGGGATATTTTGCAGTTTCCTTGCCAGCTTTGGGTCATCTCTGTAGCTTTTCTGAGTGCGGCCAGGGGAAGGAAACTGCTGACAAGGATGAGGCACAGACGGACGATCCCAACTGGCGGAATGTCCACCCCGGGGCTTTTTGCCTGAAAGTCCCCGTGAGGAAATGCTGTGCTTATTTTAGATGTGTAGGACAGAGGGTACTTCCGCTTTTGCGGTCTTTATCTTTGCTTCACGGAACTGCAGCTGTTTTCCTTTCACTAGACAGGGGTGATATTTTTCCTATTTCCTTTTACATAATGTACGCTTCAGTTTACGTAAGAGGCCCCAAAGTCACTGCTGTTTGTTGCATGGGTTCGGAATTTGCTCCCAAGAGTGAAATGAAAGTTACCTTGGGCTTGTGTCAGCCATGGAGGACATGGTCCTTGGTGGAGCTGGTTTCTTTTTCTCCTGTAAAGGCCCATTTCCCCATGCCAGTGGAAAGGGCTTATTATGAGAAGGGGCTGGGGGCTGTAAAGACCAACTCCCCACTTTCTGTTTCTGGCTTTCACAGCTGTCTTGAAGTCCTTTCAAACTTGTGCAAATGCAAAGCTTCAATGAGAAACCCCTGGTGATGTCTCCCAGCTTCAGCTCTGCCTTTTCTTGTTAGCCAGTGAGAATGTCAATTCCCAGCAGGTGCAGGGCCTCAGCTTCCCTCGGACAGGATTAGCATCTGCTTCTCTCTGTGGCTGGTAGTGGCCCTTTGAAATCACGGTGCAAAGATACTCTGAGTGCTCTGTTATACCTGACTATAGAACAAGCATTTTGTGTAGCCCAGCTGAAAGGGAACAGAGTAACAGGAGTATCTTGATCTTTAAACCAGCTGTCGTCCAGGGAGCATCAGTAAAAGCGCTTTAAGCAGTTTTGCCTCTTCCATGTGTGCTGAAATTAATACCTCTTTCCAATAACAGTTCATTGTTTTGTGTCTTTGGAGGCCAATGTGCTAACCCAGGACATGTGGGACCAGAGCTCTGAAGACCTGGTAATTGTTGGATAATTGTCTGTGTGTAACACACAAGGGTGCTGTCGTGCTCATGCTTAATCCTGTACTTTGTTCCTGCCTTACTGAAACCATCTTTGTGACTGAACTCAGACACTTTCCAAAATGCAAATCCCTAGCCAATATTTCACTTTGCTATTTGGCTTTTGCATCTTTTCCCTCTCTTCAGCATGCAAGAAGAGACAAAGGCAGATTCCCTGCTGCTCTCTGCCTGGCTCCTGCAAGGATCCCTCACACCGTAGCCCTTTATCCAGGCTCCCGAACCTCGTCTACGTCTTAGAGCTCATTATTAAACCTCAGTGTGAAGATACGGTTTGACACCACACCATGTACTAGAGCATTCACCAGAGAGTAGAGAGCATGAATTCCTCCCTGGTGTAGTCACAAAAGTTTTGAACTGTGGGAGGTTGCTTATGCAGCCCGGGGCTATCTGCAGTTGGAAGAGGCAGCCTAAAACCAGGCAAGCCATCCGGTGCTGACCTGCACTTTTGTGTTTCAAGGGATGAACTCTTGCAGAGTTCACTTACAGCTGCTTCTGCAAAAGCTTCCGCTCCGCAGAGTTGGATGTCTGAGTCTGTGTTAAACGTGTTTTTTTCTTGTGCCCCTCCATTGAGAGGCCTTTCTCCTGCTGTGTGGAGAGGAGCAGGATTACACACTGAACTGGAGAAATCATGGTCAAATGTTCGTTACCTGTGTCTTCCCTTTTTTGGTGCCCATCTTGAAATGTGTCGGATCACACTTTCTGGGGTGCTGACTCCCTTCCACAACAATTTGGTGGAAGGTGCAAATGCCATAACCATCAACTGCTCAAAGCTAGTGCTTTCACAGAAGAGCTTTGCTGAATCTTGTTGCAGCTGTTTAAAGCGCTTTCTGGGCCTGTTGGATGCATCTCTTGTACCATGATGATGCAGTAAGCAGAAGGGATCTCTGCTATGGTGTGGTGCTCAGTTATTCAAATTGAACCACTGTGTGCTGGGCTGTGGTTGTGCTGGCTGAGCCCTGACTCATGTTCCCTTCTTCTATGAGGAGCAGAAAACTCCAGCAGATGTGTAGGGCAGGCAATGGGGAGCAGTAGCTGTTGCAGTAATATTTACCAGCACTTGTCTTTCAGAGCTCTTTAGAGACTATTTTGAAGACGTTCATCTTTGGTTGTCTTGCTGGAAATCCTGGCATGAGTGCCATACTTAGGATTGCAGTGTTCTTGATGGCCGGTTTGTGGACATAAACCACAAGTCAAGGGGTTTTGTCCCTCCCAGCCCTGCTCCCACCCTGTGTCTCCTCATCTGCGAAGGGAGAAGCATGCAAATTTAGTGCAGGTGTTGAGCAGGACTTCACTGCCTCCACCCTGCTGCTGGCTTTTGCTTCCTTGGTTTTTAACCAACATGTGCAGAATGCACAATCAACATCTTGGAGAAGCAGCTGTAGGAAAGAGGAAGCTCACATAGAATATAAATAGCCAAATTTTAAAATGTGCCAGTGTAGCAGCTTGCCTGGCTCTTGGCATGAGCCTGGCTAAAGACTGCTGGGAAGCTGCGGTACTTCATGTGTGGTTTGCAAAGGGGGAACTTTGGGGATATCACACAAGTCAGCACGACAAAAAATGAATGAATTTGACAATCTTGAATGTGGGAAGGAAATGAATTTTGCTTCTACACGCATCAAAATTGGGTGTCTCCTCTGCATGTGACATGAAACACAGTGAAAACCCCTGCACAGTTGTGGCAATACTTTCCCCTGTAGTTGCATAGCAGCTGCCAGTGGATCATGGATTGATCCAAGCATATGTTGTCCTCCTGTATGATTTAATTTCTTTATTAATTTAATCGCATCTCTAAAGCATCTGATTTTTCTTGGTATTTGTGGCTGGGGTTTACAACTGCCCAGCCAAATCTCTTTTCTGAGAGGCTGTACAGCGGTCTGCTGGTCCTGCTGGACCCAGAGCTTTCCTCCAGCCCAGAGTCAGCATAACTGGAAGACACACAGGATAGGGCTGATCTGCAGGTTGGGTGATAAAGCCTGGGGGAGAGCCCGGGAGAGCTGATGTAAAGCATTGCTGGTAGTGATCCCCCTTCTCTGTCACTGCCCCATGGGCAGCGGGCTTGTGTGCTCAGGAGGTATCTACTCCTGTCACTTCCAGAGGACAGCACATAGCTGTGGACAGCAGGATCTGATGGTCTCTGTGGACAAACTGGGAAGAGTTTCCACAGCTTTTCTTTCGTTTTGCTGGAAACAGCATCTATAAGTGGAAGAAAGACAACGTGGCTGACTTGGGCTCAAGTTGAGTAGCATCACTGTAGGGGGCTGATTTAGAGCGGGTCCAAGGCTTTAGCATTGCTGGCAGCTTTCTCATGACATCCTGTCAGTCCCTCCAGTTCCCAGCTAAGGCACCTTGTGGAGTTGGGGGGTGACTAACCTGGTATAGAAGCGCCTCATTCCTTTGAGCTTTTGGTGGAGAGGAGAGGTGATGGGGGAGAAGCCCAGTGGTCTTGGCTGCCGGTGCCTTTAGCTATGTACCAAGCTCACTGATGTGCTTTAAACAGCTTCATCCTCCCACGCTGGGGCCAATGTCCTTGATGGCTGCTCTGGTGGCACTCCCAGCGCAGGTGTGACATGGGGCTGCAGAGGAGCAGGGAGTCAGGGTGGGCTCAGGGGCTTGTTCATGCCCCTGTCGGTGTCCAGGGTCTGGGTCAGCTAAGCAGGGGGAGGGTTGGACTTAGAGCTGCACTACCCCCAGCAGCCAGCATCATCACCTTGGGAGATTTATGGAGGCAGGAGGGAGATGTACTTTCATGTCATGTTATCTAGGAAGGTGCAGGGCATATGTGCTGCTGGGTGCCTTTTCCATTCTTGAAATTCAGACCTGTTTATACTTGAACATAAATTTGTGCCATAATTTATCCCAGAGCATAGAACGAGAGGGACCGGCACAGGTGTCCGGAAGGACGTCTGAGTCCGCTACCTTGTGCGGGTGCTGTCACGGCTGGTCTGGAGGCCAGTGAATCCCCGGGAAAGACATTTGATGATCACAGCACAGCTGGGGTTAGGAGCCTTACAAACCCTTGAGCTTCAACAGACAAAACCTCCCCATAGTCTGGCATGAAATGAGAAGTCCAGCGACCCTGCCCTGGGCTCTGTCCTTGTTCATTACAACCATGAACAACAAGCTTTTTAAAGTTTTCCCCTTACTCTTTGAGCTAGCTGTGGTTCCCTCCCTTGATTCCTTGCTCATAACAAGCACTTGACTTCAGCAGGGTGTGATAATAGCACGGTGACTGCTGCTGCGATGGCAGTGATATAAGATGGTGGTTAAAGAGCATGTTAGGTGCGCATTTGATGTTATCAGCTCAGAGTCACGTTCAGTGCTTTCTGCTCAGTGTCTCTTGAGCTGAGCAGTGCCATCTGAAGCCGGGGCCTTAGGTATGGCTGTTCCCATCCATGTTCATGGGGATCAGTTTGGGAGGATAGTATTTTGCAGGGAGCAGCACTGCTTCTGGGGCTCTGTCCTGGGTCGCTCCATGGCAGCATCTCCCCTGGAAAGCCTTGTGTGGTTGCATTGCTCAGGGGGTTTTGTGCTCCTGAGAGGCAGATTTCAAGGAAAGCTGTGGGCTGGCTCTAGCCCCTGCCTGCATTGTGATATGCAGAGGGGCTTGTCCCTGAGTCCCTGCACCCCAGCATGTGGTCACCTCCCCTTGCTGCTTACTGCTTCCAGGCATTGTTTGAGCAGGGGGCTTTGCTGCATGTTACGCTGTGTCTCGCCATCTGGCTTGGGAGATGGAGGGCAGGGGAGATACTGCAGTGTTTGAAAGGATCTGGGTAAGTCCTCCTTAAGAGAGGCATTGACTCAGCGGAGTGTGGTTGGAGAGGAGGAAGGAAACAGATTGTCCTTGTGGGGCTGGAGCTGCCATGGAGCCCCATGCTGGCATGTGGGGCTCGGGGAGACACATGCCTGGGCACCTGCCCAAAGCAGCATCCCCTCTTTCCTCACAGAATTTTAGACGGTCTGCATTCCACAGAGCAGAAATGTGAGCCCTGTGGCTGGGTCAGGCTGTGGGCCAGAAGTGCCTGTCCCCAGGTGTGTAGAGACGTGTCCCTGCTGTGCCCAAGCCCATCTCAGTGTTGTTCCCTGGGGTTTCCCCCCAGCTTTGAGCTCCCGCTTTGGATTTCTGCCTTCTGTGTGTGGCCAGCACTGCCAGAGCTTGCAGGCAGCTTGCTTTGACAGTTGTTATTTATTACTGTGCTGAGGTGCTCAGTTCCCACAAGGGCAGATTACTGAGAATATGGCCAGACCAGGCAGCAGTGTCACCTTGTGGGAAAGGCAAAGGCTTGGGGAGGGGGAAGCAGCTGGGGCTGGGTACAGGGGTGTGCTGCCACCCACTCCCCTCGCTGCCTGGCAAGGGGTGCCCATTCTACCCTGTACCTGGCGCTGGCACAGCCTGTGTTTGCGGAAGGGTTGAGACACTGAACTGGGGGACATGGAGCAGACCGAGAGCAGCTTCCTGAAGTCCTGGCTCTGCCTGTGTGCAGGCTCAGGTGGGCCCAGGCTTAATCTGGCCAGAAAGATGTCACCTGGTTTGCATTTCTGAGTAGCGAGGGAGAGTCTCACTGGCTGCCAGCTGCTGCCTTTGGCTTGCTGGGATGAGCCTGCAAGAGCATCTCTGCCACGCTTTATTCTCCTTATTTCATGGTGTATCATGTCCTTTCGTGCAGAGCTCCACACAGGAGATTGGAGAAGAGCTGGAGGATGGTGTGATCTACAGCATATCCCTCCGGAAAGTGCAGCTCCATCACACAGCCAACAAAGGGCAGCGATGGCTGGGGGTAAGCTAGGGACTCCACCAGTCTCCTGCTACAGGGTGTTTTAAAGATGTTTTCCTGCCAGAGTCAGGGCTTTGCAGAGTTGATACCAGCACATGTCTTGCCCTCTTCTTGCTCTCCCAAACACTCCTATCCTGGAGGGTCCTTCCAAGACTTATCTGGGAATCATGTAATTACTGGTGGGATGTAATGCATGGGAGCACCTGCTGGCCTCTGCCCCATGGGAAGGGACATGGGGGAAACAACCTAAAGCCCATTTTGCAAAATGGGGCAAGTCTGATTTGAATCTAGACTTTGGCAACCTTGAGGCTTTTCCTGGCATTTCCCAAATGCTCGAGTTTTCTCAGCTGTGTTGCTGGTATTTGGTGTCTGAAGAGACCCAACTTCCCTTTCTCAGGCCTGTCATGAGAGCCCCAGGCCCTGTGTAGGGTGTCCGTGGTCCCAGCCTAGACCCGGACAGTGTCTTGTGAAGCTGAAAGTGTTTGTCTTCACCCAACCTACTGGCTTCTGATCTTGTCCCCACAGTTTGAGAATGAGTCAGCCTTAAACCTCTACGAGACATGCAAGGTACGGACAATAAAAGCCGGGACCTTGGAGAAGCTGGTAGAATACCTGGTCTCAGCCTTCAAGGGCAATGACTCTACCTATGTCACCATCTTCCTGTGCACTTACCGGGCCTTTGCTACCACCAAGCAAGTGCTGGACCTGCTGCTTAACAGGTGAGGCTGCCCTAAAGCCCCAAAACGCAGCTGGGGTGGTGTCTGAGCCCCCTCAACAAGGAAAGCCCCAGCTTCTTTTGCTGCCACGCCTCGGAGGGCTGATGGGCTTCTCCCAGCTCCATCAATATGAAGGTTTTGAGGCAAGGCAGGGAGGATACAACCTCCCAGAGACCTGTGGCCCTTCCAACTGGTACCCTGCTGTGAGGTGGCCAGTGCTGGCTGCTTCCCTATTCCCATAACATGGTGGCTGTGGCAGAGAGGAGGGAACAGGACAGTGCATGGGAAGTTCATCCTGACCCCCTGGCAGAGCTGGGGGTGATGTGGAGGGAGAAGAGGCAGCACTGAGAGACAGCTGAGTCCAGGATGCTCACTGCTTCCTTGCTCTGCCCCACCAGGTATGGCAAACTCCATGTGCAGGTGAATGGGGACCATGCCAGGCATGCTGTGGATGAGAGGATGGAGCTGAAGAAGTAAGTCTGACTGCACTGTGGGTGAACAAGATGGGTAGCTCTGGTGACAGCTCTTTGGTTCTCGCACAAAGACATGTGTTGTCCCTCTTGTCCCAGGGGTGCTCCTGAGGCTCATGGGGGTGCACATGGTTGTCTCCTGGCACCTGGTTCTCACACAGGCTTGCCTGTGTTTCCCCCCACCTCCCTGCAGCACCATCTCCTCCATCCTGGGTGCCTGGCTGGACCAGTCCTCGGAGTACTTCCGCAACCCCCCGGACTTCCCCTGCCTCAAGCAGCTCATCTCTTACGTGCACCACAACATCCCTGGCTCAGACCTGGAGCGCCGAGCCCGCATCCTGCTGGCCCAGTTCCAGCAGCAAGAGCGGAGCGAGTCTGAGGTGGAAGGTGGGGATCCTTTTCCCGCTTGCAGGGGGTCGTTTGGGGCTGCGGGTGGAGATAGTGCTGCTGGTTCGCATTAAGGGTCTCCAAAACCTCAGGTCTTGCCACATGGCTGAACCCCCATAAACCCTGCCTGCGTTTACATGGAGGTACACCGGGAAGCTAATCCAACTGCACCAGAAGTGGAATTTCTAAATGGATTAACTTACCTGCCTTTAATCCTTTGCAGATATTTGTGTCCAGGTTTAAAATGACTATGCTTTTATCTGAGCCTTTTTTATCGTGGTGTGAAGCCAGATGGGAATTAAGAGCCCAGGTGGTGGGATGTGGGTGTCTGCAGGGGGCTGGGGTGGGTCAGCATGGGCCCTAGCTCATGGCAGCACTGTGGTGCTCAGCTTCACGCCATCTCTCACAGCTGTGGACCACAGTGGCTGTGCCTTCCAGCTGGTGGAAGAGAACGGGGTCGGGGACGGGAAGCCGGATTTCCTCTCCTTCTCCCCGGAGATGGTAGCAGAACAGTTCACACTGATGGATGCTGTGAGTATTCATCCAACAGCTGGATCAGTGGCGCTTTGCCTGCCCGATACCTGCAACTCTGGGCACAGGCCAGTCTCTTTCCAGCCATCTCTTCCTCCTGCCTTGTTCCTTTCCCAGGAAAAGCAGACACCCATCTCCATGCCTTTATCTTCCAGGAGCTGTTTAAGAAAGTGGTGCCTTACCACTGTCTGGGCTGCATCTGGTCCCAGCGAGACAAGAAGGGCAAAGAGCACCTGGCACCCACCATCCGTGCCACGGTCTCGCAGTTTAATAGCGTGGCCAACTGTGTCATTGCCACATGTCTCGGAGACCGGTCCCTGAAGCCACAGCAGAGGGCTAAAGTGGTGGAGCGGTGGATCGAAGTGGCTCGGGTAGGACAGCTCACTGTCCCTGTCAGCCCAAGGGCTGAGGTTTTGCAGTGCATGAATCCCAGCAGATCCCTGAGCTTTCTTTAATGCTGAGTCCTGTCATCTCCTTGTCTGCTCCAGGAGTGCCGCATCCTGAAGAACTTCTCCTCCCTCCGAGCCATACTCTCCGCTCTGCAGTGCAATGCTGTTCACCGGCTGAAGAAGACCTGGGATGAGGTCCTACGGTACGGAGCACCTGCTGGGTCCATGTGGCTGCTGGGAGGTTTCAAGGCCTGTCATGAGAGCCCCAGGCCCTGTGTAGGGTATCCATGGTCCCAGCCTAGACCCGAACAGTGTCTTGTGAAGCTGTGGCTGCTGTGGCCCTTGAATGTGTAGATGGGATCATCTCAGCTCCAGCACTGGTTCTTGGAGTATGCCCAAAACACAGGGACCAGTGTAAGGAGTCAGGGAGGAGACAAAAGTATCATGACATCCTTTCCATGTGAAACACCCTGCAGTAGCCCCCAAACAGCAAGGCCCTTCTAGAGCTATAAGCAGAGCTGGGGTCATTTTGGTGAGCAGAGGAGGAGACCCACTGTGACAGCACTGCTGACTTTTCCCCTGTTTTCCTTGAGCAGGGAGAGCTTCCGCACTTTCCATGAGCTCTCCGAGATCTTCTCCGATGAGAACAACCACTCGCTGAGCCGGGAACTTCTCATTAAGGTATGAGGAAGTGGCATCCATGTCTCCCTGTCTTTGACATGGAGCTCAGGCTAGTGCCAGCACAAGTTTCTGTAGTGTTCCAGTCACCGGGATAAAGCCTTGTCAGTGCTGCTGAGGTGTCAGGCAGGGGTACAGGCAGGGTGTGCTGGGACTGGGGTGCAGGCAGGGGTTTTGGACTAGGCTGGGCTTTCTGCTTCTCCACCAAAAAGTCAACACTGTCTGCAGCTTGCAGAGAAATATTCAGCAAGCAGAGACAAGCAGTGGGACAGGATCCAGTGCATCAGGTCACAGCTTCTCCCCAGAAGCAGCTGCATTTTAACAGCACAGTGTGAAATCCTCTTGATGTCAGGTAGGGCTGTAGGGTTTGTGGAAGGATGCAGCAAAACTGTTCTTCCTCCCCATGAAGCCTCTCTGCAGCTTCCCAATTTGGGGGCTAAGAGGACACAAAATGCAAAAGGGAACAAACCATTTCATTGAGAAGGTTTATACAGAGCTGGAAATGGGAGCAGCAGTTCCTGTTCACGAAGCCGCTCCTCCCTGTGAGCCATGTAAAAGCTCAGGTTTGATTTCTTCCCTCTTTCCCTCTGCAAGGAAGGTTGTACAAATAAAAGCAGGTGTGAATTTTAGCTCATCTGTTAGTGCAATTTCCCACCTGTGCTGATCCCCACCTCTCCCCACCATCCAGGAGGGCACGTCCAAATTTGCCACCTTGGAGATCAACCCAAAGAGGGCTCAGAAGCGGCAGCAGCAGCAGCGAGAAATGGTGAGTCTGGCACAGGTGCCGCTGTGCCCCCTCCCTGGCGGCTGCTCAGGCTGGTCCCAGCTCTCTTCTGACCTTGCTGTCCCTTCTGTCCCCACAGGGTGTGATGCAGGGCACCATTCCCTACCTTGGCACCTTCCTCACAGACCTGGTGATGCTTGACACCGCCATGAAGGATTTCCTGGACGTATGTACCTCCATTTCTGTTCTCCCCTTCCTCTCCTGTCTCTGCGTGGCCACCTCAGAGCCTGGGCTGATAAAAGGAGGGCTTGTCCTCCATGCATCCTACATCGGACACTGCATCCTCCACATCCTGTATTCAACACTGCACATCCACCTCTGTCAGCCCATGGAAATGGGCCAGTCTCACACTGCCCCTCGGCAGGGACACAGGCACTGCGGTGGCAGCGAGGCAGGAGGCAGGGAGGGATGAGAGCAGTATTTTTCTGCCTGCTGCACACTGACATTTGGCTCCCTCTTTTCCAGGGGGGGCTGATCAACTTTGAGAAGAGAAGGAAGGTGAGAGCTTTTCCCTGTTTGCAGCACAGCAGGGTGGAAGGAGGAGGCTGACTTGGTGCTAGCCCAGGATATGCCAGTCTCTTTGGGGTCAATCCCTCTCCTGTTTTGCTGTTATGTTTTCATTTTTGGAGAGGATTCTGGTCCTTTATATCTGCCTCCATACATGGGGCTGGTCTGTTTTGGAGGAGGCTGTGGCTGGCAAATAGAAGTGGTCTCACGGCCTCTATTTACTGCAGGAGTTCGAAGTCATTGCCCAGATTAAGCTGCTTCAGTCAGCTTGCAACAACTACAGCTTCACGCAGGAGGACCAGTTCGTGGACTGGTTCCACAGCCTGGAGCGGCTCAGTGAGGCTGAGAGGTGAGTGTGATAAGGGACGAAGGCCGTGCTGCTGCTGCTGCATGGGGAGGTCCCACCACTGGTCTCCTCCAGCTGATGAGCAGCAGCTGCCCCATGCTCCAGTGTCTGTGCTGCCTCCTCTCCACAGCCATGGCAGCATGGAGAACTCAAACCCTCATCTTTCCCCTCCTAGCTATGGGCTGTCATGTGAGATTGAGCCACTGTCAGAGTCAGCCAGCAACACGTTGAAAGCAAAGAAAAACACAGGCATCATCAAGCGATGGAGCGAGTGAGTCTGCTTGTCCCTGGCAGGATTGCAGGGTGGAGACAGGGGCCAACGTGGGGCATCTCTGGCTGAGCATTGCAGGGAACCAGGCTGGGGTGGCCACTGTCCTGCCAGCCAAATGCACACCCACTCTGCCCCCTTCTCACCTGCCCTGCATCTCTCCTGGCAGCCGGCAGCCACCAAGCACCGAGCCCTGCGCCAGCAGCAGCTCCCACTCAAAATCCTTTGACCAGCTCAAGTGCGGGCAGTACCTGTGCAGCGGGGATGCCACTGACTCAGTGAGCGTCACCTCTGCTGGCTCCAGCAGCTCCGATGTGGAGGAGATCAACATCAGCTTCATCCCCGAGTCCCCCGACTGCCAGGAGAAGAAGGTATGGGGCAGCTTGTGGGGTCCAGGCCTCTGGAGGCAGGTGTGGCCATTGCGTGGGGACTGCCCCAGCGCTGGTGCTGGCACTGGGTCTGGGGTTTTCCCAGGGGTTGTTTCTGACCCGCTGGGGTGAGGGAGGCCCCTGCCCTTTGCTGCTCCAGCAGAATGGCAAGGCTCTCGCACCTCTGGTGGCTGTAGTCATGTCAGTCCCCTATTGTCACAGGTCAGTGAGATCCCTCTGGCCTCCCTCCCTCAGCGCTGGTACGCCCTGTCTGTGGCCAATGGAGAAGTTAAACCCACTGTGTCCTCCGCATCCCCTCTCCTCCCTGCCCTCCAGTTCTGGGAATCCACCTCCCTCTCCTCCCTGGACACATCGGGCATCGGCTCAGGCTCCAGCAGTGCCTCGTCCTCTTCCGTCTCCTCCACACCAGTGACGGCCTCCCGTACCCACAAGCGCTCAGTCTCTGGCATCTCCAGCTACTCCTCCCTCTCGCTGCCCCTCTACAACCAGCAGGTTGATGACTGTTGCATCATCCGTGTCAGCCTGGCTGTGGACAATGGCAATATGTACAAGAGCATCCTGGTTAGTGCGGGGCACGTGTGGTGATGCCAGGAAGGGGTGGCTCACCCCACTCAGATGCAGGCATGGCCCATTTTGGGAGCAGGCCATAGTGAGAATGTTTTGCACCCCTGAGTTAATAATGTTCTCTGCTCACAGGTGACGAGCCAGGATAAGACCCCAGCTGTTATTCGCAAGGCCATGGCGAAACACAACTTGGATGGGGACCGGCCTGAAGACTATGAGCTCGTTCAGATCATCTCAGAGGAGAGAGGTGCGTGCTGGGGTGTGGGGGCTTTCCTGGGGTCTGCATCCCCAGCCAGGCATGCAGCCCTGCAGCCTTGCAGCCTGGGCAGCACCAGCTTGGAGCTGGACTTGGAAGTGTCAGCACCTGGAGCCAGCTCTCAGCCCCACTCTGGCCCCCTTCAGGGAAAGGGTGCCCAACTGACCCCCATCCTTGGTCACTTCCAGAGCTGAAGATCCCTGACAATGCCAATGTCTTCTACGCCATGAACTCTGCTGCCAACTATGACTTCGTGCTCAAGAAGCGGGGCTTCTCCAAGGGGGTGAAGATCAAGCACGGCTCCAGCTCCACGCTGCCCAGGATGAAGCAGAAAGGCCTGAAGATTGCCAAAGGCATCTTCTAGCCTCAGCCCCACTGCCACCCATCACCAACGGGGCCTTGGGGGCAGGCTGATCAAGGCTTGGCTGCTGCCGGTCCTTGTGCTGCCTGGCATGGCGAGAGGAGCAGCCCGTGCCCATGGGTCCCGCTGTGAATCGCCCTTCTGCACCAAGAGCCGGGCACTTTGGCAGCCGGTGTCGGGCTCAGCCCATTTCAGTTGGGTCCTCATTTCTGCACAGGAACGAAGCAGCAGGGGGCCTCTATCCCTCTCTCTCCCTCTCTCTCTCCCCCTCCCCCCTGTGTGACAGTAGTCCAGCCCAGCCGCTGGCCAGCTCTTAGCTGGAGCCACCTCTGCCATAGGTGCCTTGTGTCTGAGTGAGCCAGGGAGTAGTGACTCACAAGAGGGGCCATTTGCAAGGAGCAGAGCACAAGCACATGGTGGGGTGCTCTCCTTCACAACTTCCCTGGCATTGTTTTACCTCCATGTCCTTCCTCCCCGGGATAACTGGCATCGCTGTCGCCAAACATCTCTGCCTGTCCTTCCTCTGGGAGAAGCCATGGATGCCCTGGTCTGGGAAGTGAGCTGGAAAGGATGCAGCCCTGCACTGATGTTTGGAGCCCTGTGGAGGAGGGCGGTGTCCGTGCCATGATGGATTGGGTGCCTTGTGCTCTCAACAACTGAAAGCCTGCGTGATCTCTCCTCTCCCCAGTCCAGCGTGTCCTCAGCTGGACTTTGACAGCCTGTGTTCAAACTTGCACCAAAGATCAAACGCCAGTGTCTCTTCTGCCGTCGGGGGAAGCTTTGGGCCATATCCCCAGCGCTGCCAGCCCATGAGGAGGAGAGCAAAGTTCTGTCTGAACTTGTGTAAATAGGGACCTCGGGTCTGCGTGGGCAGCTGAGGAGCCAGAGCTCCCGGTGCCCCAGCTGCCACCCCTGACCCACAGAAAGTGCCACTTGTCTTGGGCTTCAACCACACTTTTTCAAACACTGACCATGGGAGAAGCAGCACTGAGACTTCTTTTGTATAAAACAAAACAGTTTACTGATTTTTTTTTTTCCCCAATATTTATTGGTTGTAAATAGAAGAGTCAAACTTGTACATTTTACTAATCCAGCCTCCCCGTGCCCTGCAGTCCAGTCCTCCCCACCCTGGTATTTAAGGATGCCTGGAGGGACAGTGGAAGCAGCAGAGTTGCTCTGCCATGCTCATGGGGTGCAGACCCTGCTGGCCATCCCCTTCCTTGTTTCTCTACCACTAGTCATTCAGGCAGGAGCAGAGGTGTTTGTTTTAATCACTGTAGGAAACACTAACCAAAAGGGGACCTTTTTTTACTCCTGCCTCCCTCTTTTTTAACTTTCAGAGTGCTTCCTTCCAGCGTATCGTTCCTGTTTGCCTCTGTCCATGCTCCTGGGGGTTGCAGCACCTCTTCTGTAGGAGAGGGGCCTGGGCAGTGCCTGGGTATGCAGCAACGCTGCATGGCCACACTCAGGGGGCTGAGGCTGCTGGCAGTGAGCTCTCCCAGCCCTGTGTCCCCTTGGGTAGCATTGCCCATCTCTGCACATGATGGGAGCCCCTGGCTCCCTGACACAGGGGTAGCCTCCTGCCTCCCACCCTGCTCAAAACCCAGCCCCTGCCCTTGGGCACCAGCACCCAGTGTCTTCCCTTTGCTCTATGCTGCCAGCTCCTGCCCACCCTGGGGCCATGGTGGTCCCCCTCCCACTGGTGTCCCCCAGCAGCCCACCGTCACCAGAGGGACTGGTTGTACCGTATGTATTTTATACCACTTCAGTGAAGGAGCACACTGCCTGGTGTGACTTGTACACAGCAATGTAATTAGTCTTTGCAATAAAATACTGATGCTCAAATGTCTCTGTCCCAAGCCAGAGCTTGTCCTCCTTCCCTAAAATGCTAGCATGTTCCTGGAGAAAGAGTAGTAGGGCTGACTGGGGAAGTTGCTACCTTACATGAACTCAGCTGAGCTGAGCTTTTGTTTTGTATTTGAAGTAAAACACAGGCTTTTTGTTTGAGGGACCAATACCTGATTTTCAAATGAAACCTATTCAAATGAACCTGTGAGTTGCTGGGAATTCTGCATTTTCTGGTTGCGTCCAGTTTACTGGGTTTACTCCTTTGGATATAAGCAATGGCTTTAAGAGCAAATGCAGTGGTTGGTCCTTATGATTCAGATACAGTGGCATCATTCTTTTGGTGCTCAGGGGTTTATTTCCTATCATGGCCAGCATGTTTATTTTCTATTCTATAACTGCACAAACAGCAGTGGAGATTACTTGGTATGGTTATTCAGAGCATGGATACTAAGGATGCAACAGCACGATCAAGAATTTCTCTGTGCCTGTGGCTATGTAGATCAATTTAAAGGCTAAGCTTTTGGAAATGAAACGATTGCATTGTACAGACAGGACTGGTAATGTTGTTACCTGTTCAGGCAGAATTAAACATCCAAATTGCTACAGCCTTCCAATACAAGGGAATTTTGAAAATAGCTGGAAAATAAATTAACTCTTGCACAAGTGCCTGCTGGCTCCTTTGGCTTCGGGCCTCCTGTTTATAGAAAGCCTGTGTTTTTCTTAGCATTTCCAAGAATGTTTATTCATGGTGCCTGCTAAAACCTGAGCACATATTCTTACATGATAGTGCTATGTCCACTGCATCTCTCCTTTTCTTCTTAGTGCCCTGCTGCACTGCACCGAGAAGCTTAAGTCCATTACACAGCCACTCGTGCCTCAAAATTCCCACATTGGTATGACCTACAACTTACCTTGCCTGGAAGTGCCCCTAGACAGACCAACAGATGTGCAGCCCCCCTTCTCTTCCTCCCCCACCCCCCAAAGTCTTAAAGCCATAACGATGCCTTTGTACCTACAGTTGCAGCCTGTGCTACCCTGAGGTAGAAGCACAAAGCAAAGCACAGGATCTCCCAGCGAGCCATGGTGAGCACACACCTGAGTCCTCAAATGCAGCTTCTTGCATGGAGAGACACATATGTAAATACATATGTATCCAGCAGCACAGCTAGGTGTCACTGTGTGAGAGCCCTGCAGCTGTTGCT
>NW_009924467.1:9170-9493 GCF_000696875.1 Nestor notabilis | reverse complement strand
GAGCCTTTTCTCGCTCGCGGGTGGCTGTGGCTGTGCCTGTGCGCACACAGGGGGAGGAAGCTGGTGCCAGACGGGACTTCCCGCTGTGCTCGCTTTGGCACTCCCCAACTGTGCAACGAGTTGTGCCTGGCTTCAGGCTGCAGCCTGGCCGGGCACAGGGATGCTCCCGGGTACCTGACCCCATCCATGCTCTGCTCACGCCCCACCGGGCCCCTCGGGACCCTGTGGATCTGCACGTTGTGCTTGGTAAGGAGCTTTTCCTGGCTGGGCAGCACAGTAATCCTGCCTTGGCTCGGGGGGGGTTACATGTGGGGACAGCGCGG
>NW_009924467.1:8557-9088 GCF_000696875.1 Nestor notabilis | reverse complement strand
ATGCTCACAGCAGAGCCAAGGCAATGGGGTGAAGCAGGCAAGAGCCTGGTGTCCTGCAGTATCACCAGGCAGGGTGCTGGCAGCCCTGTGCCGTGCCAGGGCTGCAGCCAGTGCTTCCCTCCGGAGGGACCACGGTTGAGCATCCCTGCATCCCTCCATCCCTGTGGCTTGCTGTTGTGGCAGCGAGCACCAAGGGAAGGTGGCTGTGAGCAGGGACACGCAGGCAGCGTGTGTCAGAGGTGGGGGTGTGGGAGCTGGGTTTGGGGACAGCCCCCTGTCAGGGGTCCTATCCTGGCTTCCCTGGTCCCCCAGTGGGTTCCGAGGGGGCTGGTGGATGCTGGGAGCTTGTCGGTTCTTTATGGTCTCAGAGGGCTCCATTAATTCTTTAAATATCCAGGCTTTCCAGGTGGGTTTTGTTGAAAATTAATTTCCGGAGCTATTTTAATTTTGCTGTATTTAATTTGCTGTTTATTTTAATTAATTAACATCGGAAAAATCTCTCCTCCCGAGCATCCTGCAGCCGTCTGGGGT
>NW_009924467.1:7881-8519 GCF_000696875.1 Nestor notabilis | reverse complement strand
CGGTCCCCACAGTGCCCTGCACAGACCTTCCCGATGCACAGCCTGGGGCACCCGCTCCCTGGGATGGGGATGGAGAGCTGGTGAGCCAGGTCTCATCCCAGCTCCGTCCTCGGCTCCGTGGGGTTTGCTGCTGGCTCTCAGGGATGGTTGTTGCACCTCCTGGCTGGGAGATGGCTCAGGTACCGCTTGCGGCCACCTTCCTCCTCCTCTGCCCACTGCTGGCTGGGGAGCTGGGGTCTGGCACCCACAGGAGCGCAGCGCCCGGCCGTGCAGCTGTGCCATGCCTTGGCAAACAGCAGAGCCCTCATTTAAAAGCCCAGCACGGAGCTATTTTGACCCACTAAGAGCTGCAGGGCTGAGCTCAACCCCACGCTCCCATCCCCGCAACCCCTCCGGAGCTCAACGCTCCAGACCTGGGGAGCTTCAAGGGTGTCCCTGGAGGGGGGGAGACAGGCGAGGGGGAAGGGATGTGGATGGAGCCGCCTTCCTCCAGATGAAGGCCTCTGGTCTCTTGCATGTCTAGACGCTGCCACACACACCTAATGTGGTTCTTGGCAGGAGCCGTGCCTGCTCTCTCGAGGTTAATTGCAGCGCGCAGAGCCCTGCACACAGAGAGCCCGGCTCCTTGCTGCCCGCCG
>NW_009924467.1:4468-7630 GCF_000696875.1 Nestor notabilis | reverse complement strand
TTGGAGGTGGAGGAGAAGAGCAAAGGGCCTCTCCCTCGCCAGCTTGTCCTCCTGCCTGCTCTTGGCAAGGCAGCTGGGCTAGATAAGGGGAAGCACAGCGGGGAGAGACGGACAAAGGCAGAGCCTCATTCAGCCTGCGTGGCCGGATCCAGGCTCTGGAATGGGAGCTGGAGAGAGCGGTGGCAGGGCCTGGGGTGGGAAGAGCTGTTTCATCCTCCAGACCCAACATCTGGTGGAAAGCAGGGCCAGGGAGGGGGAACAACGGGGGTGCTGCAGGGTGAGC
Organism: Nestor notabilis; assembly: GCF_000696875.1. Taxonomy (NCBI): domain Eukaryota; kingdom Metazoa; phylum Chordata; class Aves; order Psittaciformes; family Psittacidae; genus Nestor; species Nestor notabilis. Next base: position 7,347 of record NW_009924467.1, on the reverse strand, counting down.
CCTGGGGCTCGCATGGATCTGGGTTGCCTGGGATGGGCTGGATGAGGCCATTCCCAGCAACTGCTCTTGCAGAGGAGCCCAGAGGTATCTGGGATCCACAGGGAGCTCAGGGCAGCCAGAAACCAGCACCTTCCTGGGAACACTGTGAGCAAACACTGCCTCCAGCACTATGAGCCTGGTCCCATGCATAGGAACTGGCTTTCCCATGGGCAAACCAGTGCCTTGCCAAGCCCGCCGCTGGCTCCTGTGTCCCATCGTTGAAGTAGTGTGGTGCAGAGCATGGCTGAGAAATGGTGCATCCCAATGTGGGAATCACAGCAGGTTGCCAGAGGGATCCCAAAGCACCATGTCCCCTCTCCTCACATGTGGCCCTCATCGGTGGTGGGGTCCAGGCTTGGAGCTGTGTGGCCCCAACCCCAGGACCCACCCCACATGGCATCCCAAGGGAATGGGGCAGAGGTTTCAGGCTGAGCAGTGTTTTGGTTTGGGGTTTCATCATGTTTTCATGGCAGGGAATTTCCGTTCCTAACCAAAGAGAAGGGAAAAAAAAAGGAAAAAGAAGTAAAAAAACCAAAACCAAAGAAAAAAAACCACCCTGTGCTGATTTTTTGCCAAAAAAATGGGATGTTTCCATTCTTGTTTTGGCTTTTGGCAGCCCCAAACTGCAGCCAATGGAAGAAAATATCTGTGTGGAAACGCTGCTGGCCTCCTCCGCGCAGCGCAATGGCTGTTGCAGGGCTGGGAGCTCCTGTCTCTGTAGCTGGGTGGATCTGGGGGGGATTTGGGGAGCTTTTTGGCATCAGGACTTTCCCCACACCACGCTCGTAGCAGAGGACATTGCCATGAGAACGGGAGCGTTGGTTTAGTGGGGACCATCCACATGGAGCAGCGAGCGGCTGCAAGGACACGGGTGCCATGCGGAGCCTGCGCTTCCCACTTGTCCTTGCAGCGGGGTCGCTCTGTCCTCCCCAGCTCTCAGCAGAGCCACGTGTGGCTCCTCATCCTCCCTTCCTGGCATCACCCCAGCCTTCACCCCAAGAGCTTTTGGGGGTCCCTGTGCTGCGGTCAGTGGGGTTGGGAGCAGCGGGTGCTGCAGTGCTGAAAGGAGGTTGGGGGTTGTTTTTTCCACACATCCATGCTAGGAAGAATTACAGTCGCCCAGGCATCTGTTCTGGCAGAGTGGAGCTAAAGAGCTTGTCCTGGGCTTGGCAAAGCAGCCGGCAGCTTTTCCAAGGGCAGCCTTGGCGGATGCGGAGCAGCAGGTTGACATTGCAGGGACAGGAGCCGGAGGGAGGGGGGGTCCTGCAGGGAGGATGGGTTGGAGGATGCTGCAACCCCCCTTCCCAAAGAGCTGTGTGTGCTGCTGGTCTTTGTTGGGAGCAGGGAAGAGCTGGTGCCAGCACGTCCCTGGGCAGGGAGGATGCTGCACCACGGAAAGATGCAGGATTAGCCCCTGAGCAGCCCCTTGCCTGCCCGTGGGAGTGGGTTGCATTGCCCTGCGAAGGAGAACCACAATGAAAACCACTGCTTTTTGAGCTGCTTCTCATGTGTGTGACCCAGAGAGGCCCCTTGGTGTCCCCAAGCTGTGCAGCCACCACTGCCACTGCCACTTCATCACACTGGGTGTTGTGTCCTGCTGTCACCCCCTGTCCCCGGGTGGGTATGATGGTGGCACATGGTAGGAGCCACCCACCATGCCCTGATCCTGCCTAGCTCTGCAAGCACAGCCATGGTGTTGGTGGTGAGCTGTAAATCTCTGTTAGCATCTCGCTCCTCAGCTCACTGGGGCGAGGTTGGTGTTAAAAGGCACCTTTGCAGCCACTCTCCTATGTCACATCGCCATCTGTGATGTCCTGTGGCACATCACCAGATCAGGGCCATAGGCGCGCTGGTGGCCCTGTGCATGGGCTGTATCCATGCTCCAAGCCATCAGGTCCAGGCAGGGGGATGTGATCAGCACAAATGGGCTGTGGGAGCCATGCCGGAGCATCGGGCTCGGAGCTGGAGCGTGTCAGGCACAGATGGGATTGTTAGTGCTGGGAAAAATTATCCAGCCCCTCTTAAAAACGCAGACCTATGGTGGCAGTTCCCACCGGAGCAGTGTTGGTGCTCCATTAACATCCATCCCGGGCCGGGATACAGCCCCGCAGCCACCCTTGATGTGCCACTGTGTCCCCACCTGTGGGTCCTTCCCCAGCAACAAGCACCCATCCCAGTGCTGGCTGACCGCCATCCCCACGGGTGCCCCCCCCTTGAGCCAGTGCAGTCCATGCCATTTCTTCTTTCTTCATGCTCTTGAGCCTCCCGTTTGCTTTTTGCACTGCAGTAACCACCAGAGGGAAGTTTGGGAGCGGTACGAGCCCGGCTCCAGCGGGAAGCGGTGCCTGTCACCGCTGCATCGTGACTGGGGCTTCACCAGCGCGGTCCATGGGGTGGTGGCACTCGTGTTCTCCATCCCTCTATCCCTGCCCTTCCTCCCCAGCTTCCAGAGTGGTGAATCTGAGCCTGGTTTGGCGACGCCAAAGGGGCTCAGGGCCCCCCCAGCACCGATCGATGGCTCTGCTCACTCCCGCTTGCTTCTGTCTTTTTTTCCCCTGTTTGTTTGCAGCCGCTTGAGGGCTCTTGTGATGAATCCAGCCTGGACACATTTCAACAGCAGCTGAAATGCAGCCCGGGGTGGGGGTGGGAGTGGGAGGGCAGCGGGGCCGGCCAGCACCAGAATGCAAAATGGTGCAGCGGGGCCGCGCTGGCCGTGGGTCCCATCGACACGCAGAGAGGGACGGGAGCAATGGATGTAATGCCCCAAAACTCTGGGTTCTGTGGGTCGGCAGAGTGGGGACCGGATGGGGTGAGGGGGGCTGAGGATATGGGGGGATGTG
>NW_009924467.1:3777-4007 GCF_000696875.1 Nestor notabilis | reverse complement strand
AGACTAGCAGAAGGGGACAGGAGAAATGGATGTAATGCCCCAAAACTCTGGGTTCTGTGGGTCGGCAGCGTGGGGACCGGATGGGTTGAGTGGGGCTGAGGATATGGGGTGATGTGTGGGGAGGGGGTTCAGCCTCTGTGCCTGCAGGCGGCTGGGAGCTGGGACACGCTCCAAGCCAGCCCCTTGCTGCACTGGTCCCACTTGGCTCTGCTGGGACTTGGGGCCACACA
>NW_009924467.1:2817-3225 GCF_000696875.1 Nestor notabilis | reverse complement strand
ATTGGTGGGGGGGGCCATGCTGGCTTCCCCACCCACCCCACCGCACTGGGCGCCGTCCATCCCTGCATGGCCTTAGGGACCCGCCACCCATCCTTCCATCACTGTAAAACGTTGGCTTTTTGATAAGAAAGGCACCATCCCCAAAAACCTGAGCACAAGGAAGAGGGTGAGCATCAGCCGCACCTCACCTGGGGAGGGGGGCGGGTGATGGCAGCAAAGCAGGGCGCAAAGGGGGGCAGGCAGAAAACTGGATCCTTGGAGAAAGCCCTTCGAGTGGGTGAGGATGCAGGTCCGTGTGCTGGGTTTACTGTGCTCTGGCAGCTGGGGCTCCGGGAAGGAGCGGGACGTGTCTGCGCGCAGATGCGTACGAGTGTGCGCGCAGGCGGGGGGGATTAATTGGTTCCCATT
>NW_009924467.1:1753-2806 GCF_000696875.1 Nestor notabilis | reverse complement strand
TCCTACTCCAGCACTTCTCACTCAAAGTGCTTTTTAAAAGCCTCCATTCATTAGTGCTCACGGCTCCCCCGAGGTGCTGTGTCCTGGTTCTCTTTCCCCCACCGACTCCCCACCTTCCCCAGAGCAATTGGGGATGCTGAGCTGGGGATGGGGAGGGTGATGCTGCTGCAGATGCTGGGTCCTTGTGGAACTTGAGGATGGGTCTTGGGGAGCATCTTGGTGTCCCCTGCACCAGGGGGGCTGCTGGGGTATCGTGGGCACAGGAGCACCGTGGCATGACATGAGTTCCCACTGAGGCTGAGCCTGGAACACCAGGAGGGAGAGTGGGATGGTGGGAAAGCCCATGGGTGCAGTGGGTGCCACCACAGTTGCACTCTGGGGTGAGCAATGCCCCTGCCTGGGGTGAATAGAGCACCACAGCCCATGGTTTCCAAGTACTCCACCATGTGCCAAGCTCAGGGGTCACCAGACAGAAGGACAGAGGATGCTGGGTGGCGCCAGCGCCGCTCAGACCCCAGCCCCAAGCACGGTGCCGGGTGATGGACTGGGTGACGGTGCGTGCCCCCCTGGGGCCGGTGGGGCGCAGAGATGGGCAGGCGCTGCTTGGGGGCCTCCTCTGCAAACCCTAACCTTATTTTCCCAGGTCCGACGCCAGTTTCCATGGAAACAGCCAGGAGCAGAAACGGGAACCAGAATCCAGAAACGCAAAGCCTCAAGCTCCTGTTCGCCTTCCTGGATTCCTGCTCCCAGTGGTCCCAGGATGGTGCTGGGCACAGGCCATGGGGCACCCATGCTCTTGGGGTGCAGGGCTGGCCTCCCTGCAGGGTTTGGGTGCTCCAGTGTCCTGGCATGCTGCAGCACCCATGCCTGGTGCATAGTGTATGGGGATATGCATGGTGTGTAGTACTGTGGGGTACTGCAGGCAGGGGTGCTGCAGGCAGGATATTGCAGGCAGGGTAGTGCAGGCAGGGTACTGCAGAAAGGGTATTGCAGGCCAGGTACTGCAGGCAGGGTATTGCCGGCAGGGGGGGTGGAGGGGGGGGGGGTGGCGGG
>NW_009924467.1:623-1547 GCF_000696875.1 Nestor notabilis | reverse complement strand
CAGGCGTATTGCAGGCAGGGTATTGCAGGGAGGGTACTGCAGGCAGGGTACTGCAGGCAGGTGTATTGCAGGCAGGGTACTGCAGGCAGGGGTGCTGCAGGCAGGGGTGCTGCAGGCAGGGTACTGCAGGCAGGGGTATTGCAGGCAGCACCATGCACAAGCAAGTTCAGACAACAGCTCTGCATCTCGCTGGTGGCCAGGGGTGGGTGTGATGTACGTGTCCATGTGCTCCTGCATGGACCCATGGTACCTTGTAGGTGTCACTAATGGGTGCTGTGTTCAGTGTTACTGGTGTGCACCGGAAGGATCCCAGTCCCAAGGCGTTCCCCACTCCCTGTCCATGTTCTGATGTCCCCATCCCTGCCCTGATGTCCCCAGGACACAGAGGGGACCCCAGCAGCATGGAGAGGGGCAGCACCAGGGGATGTGGGTGCTGGGTGCTGCTAACACAACCGTGCTGTGCCGTGTCCGTCCAGCCTGCGCCTCCCTCTCTGCCCACACGCGTGTCCCTTGAGTGTGCCGTGTCCCGTGTGAGCTTGTAGGACCCCACTGGTGTCCATGGGGTGGGACATCGCTGTGTCACTGCCCGCTGATGGGCATCACTTGGTGCCATCCCCATCTTCCCACAGCATCCCAACATGGGTCTCCTCATGCTCCCAGCGGGCTGGGGCACAGCCAGAGCCACTCAGGGCAATGGGATCCCAGCACCCATCCCCACCCCACACCTCGGGGGTGACACCAGCACCGTCACGATGCGTTTCCCCCCCCTCCCCAGCGCCGCAGCCATTGTGTGCGCGCTCCGTAATACATCATTTACAGACGGACAGGTATTAAGATACATTATGGATAACTCACAGAGAGAGACGCTATTAATAATACAGACACATACAGAGGGAAGAAAAGTGCACACTTGATTTCCATGTT
>NW_009924467.1:0-592 GCF_000696875.1 Nestor notabilis | reverse complement strand
GAGTTGTGGGGCTGCCTCTGGCTGCCTCTTCCCACACGTGACTGCAACACAGTGGGTAGCTGACAGCCCAGAGAGCCTGGCTTAGGGCCAGGAAAAAGCAGAAAACACAATGTCTGTGCATATCCTCTCTCTTAAAATAACACTCCAACACCGTCTGAGACGAATTAAAATAAGATCAGGAGCGGTCTTACGAAGAGAGGAAGACGAAGAGGGGAAGGCAGGCAGGGGAACAGCCGGGGCCGGGTGGCTCCAGCCCTGTTGGGGAAGGACGGGGCTTGTTTCGCAGGGTTAAGAGCTTGAAATCACAACGGTTGAAGGAGAAAGAGAAGGCGAAGCGAGGGAAAAGCAGCTTCCCAGCGGGAAGGGAGCGATGCCGGAGGTGCTTGGCTTGTCCAGCACATGGCTGTCCTTTGGAGGGGAGCCGCGGCAGGGCGGGGGATGCGAGCGCAGGCTGCAATGATGGAGAGCATCAGGAATTTCCTGCAGCTGAGGAACACACCAAATACCAGAATGCGAGAGCGAGAGGGAGCGGAGGAGAGCAGGGTGCCGGGAGGGGATGAGGAGGAGGAGGACAGGGGGGGATATGCACAGG
>NW_009924466.1:2645-2978 GCF_000696875.1 Nestor notabilis | reverse complement strand
CTGGTGTGCTCCCAGCGCTCTGATGGAACCTTCATCTCCCTGGGATGGCTGGAGGCGCATTCCAGGACACCCTGAGCAAACCCCATCCCGGCCTTCCCAAGCTCGCTGCCTTGTGTTGCCCTATTGCCTGACCATTCCCCCCGGGTGATTCCAGCACCCCATAAGCAGAGGGGACCACAGCATTCCACTGCTCCCTAAACATCCATCACGCCACACCCTGCATGGGGACGTCCCTTGGCGTGTCCTCCCCTTCCCAGTTATCTTTTTGTGACCTCCCCAAACCACCCCAAAGCACCCAAAGCCGTCGGGGATGCGCACATCCCAGGCATCCCC
>NW_009924466.1:0-2626 GCF_000696875.1 Nestor notabilis | reverse complement strand
CCATTGGAGCCCTGGGGTTGTTTGTTACGGCTCCCAACTGCCTCCGTCCCCGGAGAGGTTTTGAAGGCGAGTGACCCACGAACTGGAATGTGCAAAGCCTCCAGCAAGCAGAGCCAGCTGCCTGCACAAGGAGGGCGGCGAGGGGAGAGCAGCCAGCCCCATGGCACCGCACGCCTCTCTGCACAGGGATGCACAGCCCCGACATGCGCTCCCAGCCACTTGGTTGGAGGGACACAAGAGAGGGTCACCGGCCACGTTGTGCCCCCATCACAACAGGTCCCCACAGCCCCGTGTCCCCCTTCCCACCTCCCTCCCAGCCTGGGTTTTGGCAGCACAGTGCCGGCTGCAGGGTGGCAGTGTTCAAGGCCAGGCTGGACAGGGCTTGGAGCAACCTGCTCCAGTGGAAGGTGTCCCTGGATGAGTTTTAAGGTCCCTTCCAACCCAAACCACCCCGTGATTCCATGATGCTTCACCCCTCGCCCTATGAGACATGAATCCTGGGGTGGCCAAAGGATGTGGTGGCAGTGCCAGGCTCTCGCTTCGGCTGGTGCCACTCTCCCTAGGTGCTGGGAGGGCTCCCAATGGACGGCAGCAGGGATGGGCATGGCCCTGGGGGACATGGTGGGGTCTGAGGCAGCTCCGTGCCCTGAGCACGCGGGTGTCTGGGTTTGTCACAGCCTGGTGAGCAAGTTAATCTCAGGCTCCCTGACACGTGGAATAAAATCGCGATCCCGTAATGGAATTCATTCATCTTCCTGTCCAGGCGGAGAACAAGCCCCTGCCACCCACTGGGGTTGGGGCTGGGCCAGGGCACCCACCCTCCTCCCTGCAATGGGACCATGGGAGCGGCATTCCCAGCAGCTTCCTCCCACGACAGCAACGTGTCCCCTTCCCAGGGGACCTCAGCCACAGCCATGGGGGCAGATGGGGTCACCAATGTGGGTTGAACCCCCCCCAGGGTGATCCGGGGTGGATGGCGGCCACAGTGCTCACAAGGGGGGAAAGGGAAACTGAGGCAGTCAGCGGCAGGGGGGAGAGGGTGGTCCTTGGTGGCACGAAGAGCCGTAGGGAGGATGTCCCTCCGTGCTGTGATGTCTCTCTGTCCCTGTGGTTCCTTCCCCACTTCCTTAGCTGGTCCCACAGACAGGGGATGGCACCACTGGGGCACCTACGGAGGAGCCCAGCACGTTCCCAAGGACCAGCTCAGCCCCTGCACTTGGCCCCAGCGATGAAGAAAAGCCCTTGAAGGAGCCCGGGAAGGTCAGGAGGCTCTGGGGCTGCCTCAGTTTCCCTGCAGCACCCAGGGCAAGGCCATCCCCAGGCAGCCAAGCGGGAAGAGGAGGAGGAGAAGGAGGGGAGCTGCTCCTTCCCGGGCACACAAAGCCCCTTTCATAGGGGCTGAGTTTGGATTTCCTCCGCCAGCCCAGCACCTCGCTGCCTTCTGCCCTGCCAGAAACGCTGCGGTCGGGGCCAGGGCCTGGCATTCGGATACCTTGGGGGGACACAGAGACCTTGGGGTGGCTTCATCCCCTGCCCCAGCCCTCACCCCAACTTTTGCCTCCTGTCAGCTTTTAATTACACCCCTAATAACAGTGGCTTCACAAGGAAACGGGAGCTTTGTTGCTCAGGAGCTCATCTGCTCCTGCTGCTCCTTCCCCGCTTTAAACCCTAATCCTCAGCTGGGGACACTGCAATTAGCCACCGCGGAGCCGGGCACCGTGTCACAGAGGATTAGGGCTCCCTTCAGCCCACTGTGGGTCGATGGCTCTGTATGGGATGGGCTGTGTCCCCCCTGCAGCCCCCAAAATAGGGGGACAAGTGTAAGGACTCCCCCAGCCCATCTCCACCAGGGTACCCACATCCCTGCACTGCATCAGTGCCACTGGGTTACTTTTGGGGTGCAGAGGAGCCACAGACCCCCGAATGACCCCCCAAGAGCACCCGCATGCAGATAGACCTAGAGAGGGTTTCCCAGGGGTTAGGTGGCTTTGTATGATGCGGCTACAGGGACAGCAATGAGGCTGGGGGGGACCAATATGGGCCTCACCCAACCCATGTCCCCATGTGGCTGCCCAGCCCAAGCCCCCAGGAGGGGAAACTGAGGCACATGGTCCCCACGTGCCCATGGCACAGATCCCACAGAGCCCTGCACTGGGGAGGTGGGGACAGACATGGCGCTGCCATGTCCTGCAGGGTGGTGACAGCCCTGAGCCCTCTCCCCAGGCACGACGCTGTGTTACAGAGACAGACAATACGAGGGCTCCGAGAGGCACCACCGAGCTCCTGCACAGCCCAGCTCTGGCGCGGTGATGGCAACATGGGACCCTTGTGCACGGTGCAAAGGCCACATCCATGGGGTCACTCAACCCCTTAAAGCCCCCAAAAGCATCGCTCCCAGGTGCCTGCTCACCAGTCAGCCTCTTCCCAAGGCTGGGAATGGAGCAGGAGCACAGGCGCTTGTTAGCAGCCGTTCATTAGGAGCCCCCGGGGAGGAGGAAGGTACCCGGGGCACCTGCACCTCCGTTTAATGAGCTGCGGTGCCACTGAGCGCTGGAGGGGCCCGTGGGCATGCTGCGAGGGCTGACCCCCACCCTGACCACCGGGGGATGCGGGGATCTGCGTCACC
>NW_009924465.1:22610-27749 GCF_000696875.1 Nestor notabilis | reverse complement strand
GCACCGCCCCGCCGGGGGTGGGGTAGCGCTGGCCCAGCCCCGCGGGCGGTGCTGCTCGGAGGGAAGCGAGGGGCGGTGCAGCCCGGCTGTACCCGGGAATCCATGCCCTTACCTGCCCCCTTTAATTTTTTTCTCCGCTCTCCCATTTTTTTCCCCTTTTCTCCTTTTTTAAAAAAAAATCATTTGCTCTATTTCACCTCTTGCAGGTGCACGGCAAGCAGCACTGCTCCCCCGGGCTTACATCAGAAGCGGTCTTTTAAAATCAGTGTTAATCACAGCCTGACTTATGGCATGGCAATAGCAAAAACATTCGTCAGGACTTGTTTTTTGGTGCAAGTCACCAAAGCACGAGCGCATCATCTGCTACTGAGGATGTGAGGGTGGGAAATGGGAAGTTCTTCTGTAGAAGAGGCCACTTACAGAGCCAGGACACTACTCACTTCCTGCGATGGCCCATTAGGATGAATTTCACTGTAAAGTCCTCAATTTCCTCCAAACTACACTTAACTCTCACCTTGAGGGCACCGTGGAACTGTGAAGGAAAACATCATTAATTTTCTTCCCTTCCCCCACTCTTCATTCCCTTATTCCTCCCCCAAAGATGGGTTCGGCTCCTCGGAATGTGGGCAGCTACATAGGCAAGTGATAAACTGTCAGGACCACAACTTTCTTGCAAGCCCACTATCAGATGTGCTTCACCAATTTGTTTGCACTCGTGTTGGCAATTAGTGGAGTTTTACATCTTAGGTTTCCTGTTACCACCTGTTTGTCTTTAGCCTTCCTCATCTCCTGTATTTAAGGTAACACCTTTTCCTCCATTGCACACATATCCAGCTTTTCTTCATCGAAGCAAATAGTCTCTGTTTTTTGCAGAAGGCCCCAAGATGGTCAAGTCTGTATTTTTTCCGTGTACAACTGCCTATGGGACAAATGCACCCTACCCAGATACCTCATCTCCCAGCAGCACCAGTGCACACACAGCTGGCCACTGTCTGGGAGGCAGGGCCAGCCACCGCCCGTCTCCAGCCTCTCTGAGCCTTCAAGGAGAACATACCGACAGCCCTGGCCACCTGGATGTACAAAATAGCCCCAGACATATGCATGCTCTATTTTTTTTCTTCTTTTGTGAGCAAAACAAGCAGAAGCACACGACCAACCCACCAGCAATGCGCTGAAATGGAAAGTTTTTAGAGGAGCACATGGGTTTCCCTCCAGAGGTTTCTGCTTGGGATTTTCATCCGCATTGACATGCTAGGCTGGGAAAGCACCTGAGGAGATGGCACAGCCTATCTGAGTCAGTAACCCATCAGCTCTGAGAGATTCGCCTGATATTTCTGACCTGCTGCTGTCTATCATGTCAAAAAACCCACTGCTGGAGAAGAGCCTCAGATCGTATCAACACAAGGGACCATGACAGCTGAGCAGGAGAAGCAAAAACAGTTGACATTTAACTGAAGCCATGAGAAGCCCTCTGAGTCAGTATTACCCACACTCAAGAGACCCTCTGCAACACAGACCCACATGGGCTTGGTGCAGATTACAGGGACACCCCCTATGCTCAAAGTAGGGTTCAGGCTGTTTCCCCTCCACCCCAACCCCACACACAGGGCCTGCACTGGTCTTGCAAGGCAAGCTGTGAAGGAGCAGAGAAGGTTTCATGATTATCCCAAAAGACTACCAGGCATTCCATAATACTGCTTGCCCTTACCATGCTGGAGGCATAATGGAGCATAACGGAGCAAAGGGCATGCAAGTAATGGTTAAGAGACTGGAATTTGTTAAGTGGGACTTACAGAGCAGGTCCCCCCACTCCTCAGTACAACTTGCTACTGTACAGAGCAGCTCGTGGTAACTGAATTGTAAAATCCAGTGGGACAGGCCCAAAGGAAATTTCCTTAACGTGCAATAGAAAATTCAAGAGACCCTGATGTGGGTTGCTCCAGTGCTCTCAGGCATCCAGCAGAATAAATCTGTCAGTGAAGGCATGGCAGTCACTTTTGAGCCTGTCATGGGGACTGAATTTAATATGTCAACTGCAGAGAAGACTTGGGCCAGCTTAATTTTAAGGGGAATTAGAAAGCTGGGTATTTCAATAGGAGATGAAATCAGGGACAGGTTGCTCAAAGCTACCCACAAATTGGGCCCTTCGAAAGATGGATGCAAAAAGTGCCCAGTGAAAGCAACTTGGAAGACAGAGGTTAAAGAAATTAAGATGTAAACAAAAGAAAAGGTTATTACTTCTGAGAAAGTGTCTGCCTCAGCACTGTATTTAGAGCTGGAAAGCCCAGCTGGGAGGGTTTTGCATCTTTGCATGGCTGTGTTATAACTGCTGCAGTGACAGGGCATCAATTTCCTCCCCATTTCTTTCATTGGTTGCAGAATCCCCATGCCTGCCCAGAGTACGGAAAATATTGTCATCTCCTGGTGGCACCTTTGTCCCCACAAGCTGAGTGGCCCAGGCAGAGTGGGCAGGAGTAGCGAGACCTAACCTCTCCCTGTAAAGCCTTCTGGCTTTGCCTCCTCTGACAGAGCCAGTGTGATGGAACTAAAGCAGGGAAGCAGCATGGCAGAGGTGGTCCAAAAGGAGGGATGGGGCAAGGCAAGGAGGCAGAGGAGCAAGGCGGGGTTTGGAGGACAGGATGCCCAAGTCACAGATTGCAGCTCCGTATTCCATTTCCCCCTTTCAAACTAGGCACCCTGGTCCTGGTCCTTGCTTTCTGCGGGATAGCCTACAAGGAAGAAAAAGAACTGATGGAGATAGTGGCTTAACCCACAAGACACAGTTGTAGCACTAGTCCCTGCCTTGTAATTGCTCACGCGAGTCCAAAACAAACCATAAATCAATCACTACAGGTTACCTCCATTAGGGACTCTGACCGCAACATCCTCTGCAGCTGGCACTGGCATGCCTGCAGCATCCAACCCAAAAACAGGTTGGAGGGATGCTCACAGGTATCCTATGCTGCAGCTGCTGCTCAAGCTGAATCCAAATCCCTGCAGATGCCAGACCCAGCAGGAACTCAAGAGTGATGAACGTAAGAGAAGTGAGCAGATTGGTTTTTGTAGGGTTTTTTTTTTTATTATTAGACTAGGAAATATAATTTATTGCATAAAAATTAATTTGTTACAATAGGAATGCTAAACTTTATTTACAGTTCTTTAGTTTACAGAATAAACAGATGCAGTTTCAGAGGACGCCACCAGGTCCATCCCCTGGACGTATAAATATGGAAACAGATTGCGGAGCAAGAGACAGACACTGCCAGCACGACACAGACCATGGGTTTTGCCTTTGCCAAAATGCCTGGCCAGAGAAACCCCCAGTCATGGAGGGAGGCAGAGGGCTCCGGGGGCTGGCTTCCATGGGAGATGGGCAGCAGGCACTCAGAGGACCAGGATGAGGAGCAAACCCTGCCTTCCCCATCCTGCTCCTAGTGTAGGTTCCCTGGTCTGAAAAATGGGGAGAACCTCCCCAAACACGCATGTAGGTGGATCCAGCTGGCTGCTGCCTGCCAAAAGCAGGGGAAGACGAACACAGATGGGGATGGAAGCAGAGGCACCCACGGGCAGGACGGATAGATGGACGGATGGGTGCGCGTGTCAGCGCAGTGATCCGTGAACCAGAGATGGAATAAAGGCGAGAGAGATTCAGACACAACCCGAAAAAGCAGCATCTCATCTCATAGAGAGCACCCCAGCACTGAGAAAGGAGCCCTATAAAATGCCAGCAGCTGGTTTGATCCATCAATTCTTCGCTTCTTTCCAAATTTGCTTACTCCTCCTCAGCTCAGAGATGGGGTGTCAGAAATCAGATGATCAAATGCAACCTAAAGGTTGGACAAAACCCTTCCTACGTGACACAGGAGCTCACCCAGCAGAAGTCTTTCCATCTAGCATAGAGGAAAGAGATCCTCTCTCTCCCACAACCTTGAAAACCCAGAAAGAAAGGAATCCCCGAGACCCCAAAGTACAATAGGGAGCAGCTCTACACATATGATCACTGCTTCAAGAGCTGCCAAGAGGAATCATACCTGTGCCCAAGCAATACTGAAAACTCCTCCTGAGCCACCCTCCAAAGGCAATGCTCTCAGTCATGGCATGGCTCTCCAAGTCCTGAGTTTGCTCCAGTCCCCAGTGTGCTGCAGGATGCTGCAGGCACCCTGTAACACCATGCCAGAGCTTTGCAGCCAGGACCTGCTCTTAATACTTCCGCTGATGGAGAATCCACAGCCTTGCCATGTGATCTAGTCTAATCCTTTTGTTCATTTATTTATTTTTAAACAGACATTTCTAAGATATAGCACTCACTGAGTAACTATTTCTATCTGCAGGCAATCTAATTTTTACCTTCATTGAAACACCGTATCTTTGCAAGGAACCTTGTTCCTGCCTACCCTTTGATGACTTTCTATTCATTCCACAACTTCTCCATCTTTACAAAAGGTCTATTACAGGGAAAAACAAAAAGGAGCTGCAATGAGAGGATGGAAACCCAATCACTGCTTATGATGCTGTCCCTTACATGAAAATGTTTAGCCTGGCTTGCAACTTGGAGATACTGAGCTCTGCCTCCCTGAATCCCTGCTGAAATACTGCATCAAAAAACAGGCACAAGCACGTGGACCCGAGACTATCAGAGTCTGCACAGGGTGGCATCCTGGCCCACCAGCCCTCTGCTCTCTCTGGAGCCCTGGCATAACCTGCTTATCATCTCCTTCTGACCACAAAGCCCAGGTTTGGGGTGCTCACTGCAAAAACCCTGGTGGGTTTAAAACATCCCCCCTTTGGCCTGTGGGTTGGTGCAGGACTGAAATCTTTGGTTTGTACAGAAGTTATGTAAATGAAGGTGTAGTCATCCTAAAAAGCTCCCCCAAATGCTGCCAGGGAAGAATTCATTAAAAACACCCATATCTAGATGCACTTCTCCTCTGAACCCTAAATGCAGGGCAGAACCCCTCACTCATCCTTACAGGCAAAGTGGGACCCCTGGCTCCACCAGGCACTACTGCCGGGGAAAGGGGAGTTTGCAAGGAAAAAGTCTTGGGGAGGGTCTCAGGTGGCCCTGAACCAGAGGAGCGTAGAGGCACTTCACCCTACGGACTCCCCGGGGGTCCCAGGACATGTAAACATGTTTTGCTC
>NW_009924465.1:9581-22579 GCF_000696875.1 Nestor notabilis | reverse complement strand
CTACAAAAGTATGTTCATTTAAATCTCTCTGCCACCCCAACCATAGCAATGCTCTTGCTCTCACACACACACGAAAAGATTTATAAATCTTTTTTTTTTAATTTTTTTCTTTTTTTAAAAAGGACTCATCCAAAGATCTGGATAATAAATTATTTGCGTTTCCTAAGAAACTTTTTTTTTCCTTTTTTTCTTTCTTATTTGCCTTGTTAAGCTGTCTGAAGCTTTTGACAGAAGCAAGCCATTCGCCTAGATTGTACTCATCTCTTCAACACAGAAATGCTGTTAAAGGAGGAGCAGGGGAATCCAAAGAAGGAGAAGGAAAGCCCCCATCCCAACTTGAGAAGCCCTAATTCCTCCCCATGCCATGAGGAGAAAGAGAAAGAGGAGGAAGAGGAATGCTGCGTAACACTTGAATTCCTTGTAAACGCTGAGGATGGGTCTCTAAGGCTGACAGTGATACGGGGAGGGAGGGAGAAGTGACAGCCTCAGCCCTTCCTTGCTCAGCTGCTGCCTGGGGATGGATGTGCCTCCCCCCGCTGTCAGAGAAGAGTGCCCCCGTTGCCCCCTGTTTCATCCAGCCTGCCAGCCATGGGGAGCATCATCAGCAGTCTCCCTCTGTGGCCATGACCACCAGCATCTCACTCTTGCCCATCTCTTCTAAGGCACTGGCCAGGGTGTTGAGATCACCGTCGTCTTGGTGCTTGGCTTCCCATAAGTCCAGGAGCACCCCAGTGGGGCTGGCTTTGGTGGCAAAGTAATTCAGGTACCTGCGAAGGAGAAACAGAGAGAAGTCCAGGTTGGTGCAATGCCCTTCAGGGATGGAAGGAGGGAACACACTGGAGCAGAAAACCTGTTTGCAAGATGAACCCTGATGGAAATGCCATAACACAAATGCCAAAGCCCTTGAGAAGCTATCTTCAATTTTTATACAGTGCTGGCATTCATGCAAAAGCAATGCAACCTTTGTTTTGCTAAAATTACCCTCCCTTTCTTTGGCCCTTGGTGTTGAACGCAGACAGGAACAGCACAAGCATGGTCCCAGATAAATTACACAAGAGAGCCATGACTGTGGCATAGATTGATGCACGATATAGATGGGTATAACTATGCATAGCTATATCCATATTTATACGCAGACCTATATAGCTGGACATAACCCAGCTGGATGCTGGCAACAGGGAGGGAGGGCAGGGTGAAGCGCCTCTGCCTGGGGCACAGGAGGGGAAAACAAACCACGCAGAGACCCACCGGTCCATGGAGAGCTTCTGGGCAAGAAGTCTCCAGTCATTTCCCCTGGAGTTGGGAGCATCCAGACTGTTGCAGATCTTCTGCCGGATGGAGAGGGGGATTTTGAAGGCATATGGTCCCAGCTGGGTGGTGGTGGTGTTGGTACCACTGTGGTGGGAGCGGAGGGTGTCGAAGGAGCTGGCATGCTGCAAGGCAAAGAACAGGGTGAGATGTTGCAGCACAGAGCAGCTGCTGAGCATGACCCTGTGCTATCCCCCCACCTCTCTCATCACTCACCTCTCCCAGCATGATGTGGAGCTGGAAGATCTGCCCTTCCCCTTCCACCTGCCGGACGCAGATCTTGCAGGTGAGCTCAGTGGAGGCCTGGCTGTACCTCTCCAGCGTGAAGGTGCAGTGCAGGGCTCGCTGGCTGCCGCTCCAGATGTGATAGAAAGGGATTTCCTGAGGACCACCAAAGCACGGGCTCAGTGAAGGCTCCAGCAGATCCCTTGGGAGATCCCACTCCTGCCAGCCACCCCATGGGAACAGGATGGGACAGAGAGACCCCACAGACAGCATCCCACCAGAAAACCAGTCCCAATTTCTCCTCCATCCCTGTGGGAGACAACTCTGGAGGCAAGACCAGGGCACTCACAACCCCACAGAGTCTGGCTGAGGATGGTGCCACCAGTCTGGGACCTCAGCTGGCCTTGCCTCTGCCCCTTACCTGGTACTTGGCCAGCAGCTTGCTCCTCCACAGTGCATGGGGGATGTCATGGATGGAGAGACGCAAGTTGTGGTAGCTGTCCTTAAAGGGCAGAGACTTGGGCTCCTCCAGCAGGTACCCACCCAGTGTCCGCTCCAGCTCCAGCACCTCCTGCAGGGAACATGACAGGCAGTGTGAGACCATAGGAAGAGCAGGGGCTGCTCCTCTCCTCCCTCCATACCCAAAGCTAGGTATGTTCCTGCCAAGAGGAGCCAGCAGCAGCAGCAAGCCCAGACAGGAGAGCAGCCTTTGCCACCCTGACAGCTGCTCTCTAAGAACTTGCCAACTCATCTTACATGCCAGCCCCACCTACAACTTGAATTTCATAAAGTGAGCATCAGTATATGCCGCTATACTCCTCAGACAATGCAAAGGTCCAACACAAAGGTCAGGCACTCTTTTCAAGAGTGCCACCCTATTTGTTTTGAACACCATCCCACTATTACACCAGCAGCTCCTGGGAGAAAAATGCAATCCAGGAGCCAGAGTGCTGCCTGCATCTCCACCTAGAGGCACTAAAGCAATCCTGACACCACAGGACAAGTCATAGGGAATTAAACAGCCACCGCACCAGTGGTCCAGATAGCTTAAGGATCAAAACTCAAGCTTCCCAGTTTGCACTCAATGTTGCCTATGTCATGTAACTCTCCCAAGGAGGGGAGAGACATGTCTCCATGAAGGAATAACAGGATCTATAGAAAACTGATGCAAATCACAGGAGCAAGTGTTTTCTGTGTGAGAGAGAGAAAGCTCACCCCGCAGCAGCAAAACCTCTCATGTAATCTCTGCAGAAAGGAGCCCAGTAGAGGAGCTAAGCAACACCCTCATTGTTTCATTCGGAGAGGGTGAGGAAGGACAGGGGAAACAGTAAACGTGCTTATTAATTACTTCACTGTGGTCACTTTGCAGACAGTTGCATCAGGTTGTCTGCTCCCTGGGGCCAGGCCATCCTGAGAGGCACCAGGCAGCATTTTGCCACCAGCACAAACATCTTTGGGAAGCAGAGGGAGCCCGCACCAGCATCACAACGTAAGGTTACCTTCAGAGCATCTGGTGTGTCCTCTAAGCAGTAGACCTTGAGGCTGTACTCCAGGGAGGTACAAACTGTGGGGGCAAAGATCGCCAGCTGGAGCCTCTTGATGGCTGACCTGGAGTAGGACTCTCCAACAAAGACATAGGTGCCGAGTTGGTCTAGCAAAATGTAGCAGGACTTCGCTTCCAGCTGGCAGTAACAGGGAGTATTGAGGGTCTCCTCATCCAGGGTCACAACTTCCTGCAGGGAAAGATGGGAAATCAAGGATAGGGGTCAGCATGTCATCCAGGGGGTTGTGTCCTGCAGTGCTCATGGTCTTTACTGACTGCAGGGGCTGGCTTCCCACCTTACCTCCCAGTTTCCCTGGTGGGACTGTGTTTTCAGCTGGTAAATCCAATCTGACGAGCTGACATCGGCACAGTGGGGAATGGTCAGGACAACAGGGCGACATAGGAGCAAGCCAGTGGGTCCACAGGTCACTGCTGGGCTCAGCACCGTCTGTGTGCCTTCGGAGGGCAGGCTGGGGAGAGGAGAGGGAATACTGGTTGGAAAGAAAGCCTCATGGCAACCAACAAAAAGCAGAAGCACGGGTGGCACAGTGTGACTTACAGGGCACTTTCTGCCTTGTTGAGGACGAGGTACATCTCATAGAACTTCCCTTGTGGGATGGCTCCATGAGGCACCAGCAGACTCACCCCTATCATGGAACACAGACATCAGTCACAAAACAAGGGAAAAACAACCAGGGAGAAACCACCCCTCTACACTAGCTGGCGAGCACAAAGACAGAAATGAGATAGGGCAGCCCAGAGCACCCCAGAAGAAACATCTCCAGATGTTCCTCAGCTGCACTTCTTATGCAGAGGAGCCAGGTCATTGTATTAGGAAGCAAAACCACAGGTTGTGTCTTTTTACAAGGAACTGGCCCTGAGTCAATGGCAAGGCCAGCTAGCAAAGTCCCAGGAGGCTTTGACCTCCAGCCTGAGAAGCCTGGCTTGAGAATGGCTTGCTGCCTTCCTCCCCTGAGCCAGCTTTGGGATAGCAAGGGGTTGCTCATTGCAGGCAAATCTGCTGGGACAAGAGCAACTCCTTGATCATTCAGCAGTCAAACATGCCCTTGTCCCCAGCCTGGGCCTTACCAGTGCCCGGAATGGTGAGCCTTCCCCCCAGGTAGCCAAACGTGCCACTGGCACTGTTGCCGTGCTCCCGAGGCAAGCTGAGGAGATGCTGGGAGCCCAGGGCTTTGCTCCGCAAGTTCACAAAGTGGCTGTCCCTGGTGCTGTCCCCTGGGTAGGTGCCAGTGGTGGGGACCCCTCCGAGCAGGTCTGTCCCCTCATGGAGCCCCAGCGAGGAGGAGGCAGTGGAGGAGTTGTACACTTTGATCTTAAGATTGGGGAGAGGGTCAAGCAGGGGGGAGTTGGTCATGGGGATCTTGTCTGAGGAGTCCTGCAGGGCATACATGGGGCCACGGTACACTCCGGCGCTGGCTGTCAGGTCTGGCTGCATTGAGGGGTGCAGCAGTTGAGGGTTGTCTGTGGGAGGAGAAAACATGGATGGGGTGAAGACGGCAGTGGAAACAAGAGGACACAAAAGCATTGTTTGTCTGGAAGAGATGCCTCCATGCCCAGCAAGGGATAGAGGGCGCACAGGAGGTACAATGGGTGCACTCCTGGCTACATCTGTCTGCCTTCCACCATGCACTTGGAAGGGAACTGCTGAGCATCATGACTAAGTGAGGAGCAGTATCCTACAGTAAATCTCTACCACATTTGCTTTGCAGATTCTTTGCCCTGACTCCAACCATCAACACCTGACCACCTCCATGGAGCCCTCAGCCTTCAAATACCAGCATATTCCTCTAGAAAATTTGGGCTGGGGTCTACCTGCCCCCTACTGTGACTTGCAGTTTGACTTTCTTTCTGCCTGGGCTTGAGCTGGTGAGCAGGACCTGCATGGTATATGGCCCTTACCATGCCGGGAGGTCTTGAAGTTGACAGGATGGAAGCCTCCAGTCAGAGCAGCTGATGAATCAGTGATGTCCGTGTCAAAATCCCGACATCTCCTCCGGTACACCACCACCCCCACAGCCATGAGGATGACAATGAAGACAAAAATGGCCACCACTAGTCCAGCATACAGGGCCACGTCGCCTGTGGCCTCCAGCACTGGAAGAGATTAAAAAAATGAAGTTGAAAAAAGGAACACCAGAAATGCACACCAAGACCCACCAGTGCTCCCCAGCCCTACCACTAGCTCAAGATATAGGCACAAAGGGGAAGATGTGTACTGGGCCTGCCTGGAAAAGTTGTGACAGGAGGATGGAGGGTGTTTCCTAAGAGCAGTCCAGAAGTTAAGAGTGATGCCAGAGAATGAGATGAAGGTGAACCTCTCAAACCTTTGGAGAACACTTTGGCACAGCTCATGCAAACATTACCGGAGCACCAAGAATCACAGAAACATTAGGTTTGTGCAGCTCATATTTGTGAAGCTGTCAACCCTCACATCCTAACAGAGACAACCCTGAGGAGTAAATGTAATGCCTATTCAATGCATCTCATATATATGTACTTGAGCTGCGCATCCAACTGGAAAGATTGAGTGCCACTGTATCTACATAGACACGCCTCAGCTTCCCCATCTTTCCTTCCCCTGCCGCAAGGCTCTTGATCTTTAAATGCTTGGTATGGCTTGAATATATATGCTCAGAAAGGAGAGGGATGAAGAAGGAAGTTGGAGCACGGTAAAGCCTCCAGCAGCAGGAGCTGAGCATGCGCAACTCATCCTTCTGTTCTTCTTCCCGCTGTGCTTGCTCACATCCCTTGGTTTCTATAGTTTTGTGCTGGAGCGAAGCCCTATCCAAAGCCTGATGATCTCTAACACGTTAGGACTATGCCACTTCTGGGAGGTGTCACCTTGTCCCCGAGTCTACCCATCTGGATGCAAGAAACAGGAACTCTAATGCACCCTGGGAGCCCCAACTCAAGGAAGGGAATCCTCACAGCAGGGTGATAATGCCCGGAGTAGCTTTGGTGGCATGACACTGGCTGCATCATGGTGCACCCAAGAACTGCAGGCAGCAAAAGGGTGATGGGAGCAGGGGTGCAAAATGGGTCATATTTATAGCTTCAAGCAGAGCATATGATTAAATATACACAGGAGTTCTGGGGTGGCCTTTAGTTGCTGCTTCTTCCAACCCTGTGCTTCCCTAGCTGTTGAGGAACACTACCATAGATGCAACAGAACAAAACCAAAGCAATGCCGCAGAAAGAATCAAGATGGCCATGAAATGAGCACTTACGGTGGCTTTTGGGTTCGCTTAGAACTCTCTTATCTGTTAGGGAAAAAAAGTTAGAAAACAAAAGGTGAAGGTGGTGATGGTGTGATGGGGATGAGATGAAACAGCAGGTGGGGGGGATGGAAGCCAGTCCAGGGGGTGTGAGGAGCCACAGCATAGTGGGCAAGAAGGGGACAGCAGCATCACTCCCTGGGGCATTCAGAAAGCCAAGTAGAAGTGCAGTGATGAGGATATCCCCATGCCCAGCCAGCCCCTGGGATGCCAACCCCACTTACATGACTTTGGGCATTTCTGGCCATAGCAACATTAAAAGGGACAGTGGTGTCACACAGCAGCAGGTGGCAGCATCAGCTGCTCAGCTTTCAGTGTGCCTACTCAGCGCAGCAGCACTGTTATCATCATTACTGAGTTTTTTCTTAGCTGCTGCTGCAGAGCTCCTACCAAGCAATGACCCAGGTCAGGTGTTTTCTGGTGGGGCTGAGAAACCCCTCCTGGCTTGCCCCCACTAACCACAATCAGCCTTATTTCAGCAGAGACCCCAAACCTAGCACGGTTTAGAAAGCTTGGTGGGACATTTAGATCCACCAAAACTCCCCAAACCTTTCTTTCCACCAGGTGAGAAAAGAAGGGCTTTGGAAGGGATGAGCATGGTTAAAAAAAACTTGTTAAAGACACAATTTACAGATCAGGTGCCAGCAACGCTGCTGCCTGCCCCATCAACCTGGGGGTACAGCCAACAACAACATGGCCAAGTGCCAGGGCAACATGGCCACTGGCATCATCCACAGCACCTGTCCCTGCCCTCCTGCCTGCATACTCACTCTGTAGGCAGAGCCCATCGGTGCAGTTTTTGGAGTCAAGCAGCACACCGCTGCAGTCCTTGCCACCGTTGCGGGGAGCCGGGGCGGCACACTCACGACTGCGCCAGTGAGTGCATTCGGTGCTGCATGCTGACCACTTGCTCCACTCCGTCCATGCACCGTCCACTGCAGGCCACAAAACACAGGCGCATCAGTAAACCCCTTGGCATGGCTTCAGGGCTTATTCCCCAGAGCCAGAACGTCTCTCTTAGCAGGAAGGTGCCCATGCCCATATCTCAGGGCTTCCAGAGACCTTCAGGGAGCATTAGCCTAGCAAACCAAACCCCACTGCCACCTGAGGAGGTTAAGTTGTACCTCTACAGACACTTCCAGCTCTTTCAAGTCTTGGCAGACTGAAAGATGCTTTGGTCTCTTGAGCCCCTGTCTCCTTGGGGTGCACTGGGAGCACAACTGGACCGTGCAACCTGGGGGATGGGCAGAGTGGGCAAGCCAGTTTCTGAACCCGCCTTACCTGGGCAGAGGGTGGTGCAGGTGATTTTCTGAAAAGGTTGCCCATCACAGAAGGAGCCACCATTCAGAGGCGCAGGGTTGGTGCATGTCCTGGTGCGCTTCTGCCAGCCCCGGCCACAGCGGTTGTTGCAAGGAGACCACTCGGACCAGGTGGACCAGCCACCATTCACTGCAAGAGGAGATGGACAGCATTAACACATCAACAGAGCCCATTTCAGCAGGGACTGGAGGCAAGCCTAGGGTTTACCAGGTCCTCTGTTCTTACATCTTCCACGACACCCTGGAACAGCTCACCCTCATGAAAAGTAAATCATGAGACTCCTTCTCATGTCACACACCCCACGCACAAGGTACTCAAGCCTCTTTGGTCCCTTTTCAACCTTACATCTGGCCACGGCAGATCATTGGTTCTGTAGCAAAGTTCAGCCAAATGCAGCTTTTCAGCTGGGTCTAACCCCCACCCCACCTTCATACCCAAACGAGAAGGCTTGGATATACCTACACCTAATAAACTCTCCTAATAGCCTGAGCAAGCTAGTAGAGGTTCCTGTTTTGCAGATATTGGATATTACCTAATTCAATGAAATGCCCTGGTGGGGTTCACTCCTACCACTCCCAGAAAGTGCCTGTATTTCCCCTTGGCTTGGGGACATGGCCAGCAACAAAGGCTCCCTTCCCAGGAGCAAGGGCCAGTACCGTAGACTATAACGGCGGCTGTGGTGCTACGGCGTTTGGCTACAATGTTCTTGGCCATGCAGGTGTAATTAGCAGTGTCCAAGAGCCGAGCCTGTTTGATGATGAGGTTGTGATCGATGGTGATCAGAAAGTTGGTGTCCTGGGTGGGATCAATGACATCTTCGTTCCTCAGCCATTCCACCTAGCAATGCAAAGGAAGGGATGGTTAACGATTGTGATTAAGCTGATTAAGAACTGAACACTCAGCCAGGAAAAGCTCAAGCTCATAATGAATTTCAGTGGAAATGCCCATCCCATGTGCTCCCCACCACCAGGCTCTCCAAGAAAGCTATGACATGACTGCTTAAGTAGGCTGTTTACAAATGGCATGAGTCAGTATCATCACTGAGCACAGGTGAGGGCATGAGCAAGGAGAAGAAACATCAGGTCAGAGGGGCTGAATTCACCAGCCCTGATAGAAAGCAAAACTCCTCAGACCAGCCTATGCCTGCTCCAAAGCCCTCCTCATCCTTATTACCAACACCACCAATATCCTCAGCACCACAACCACTTACTGGCCAACCTCACCTCTGACTATATTGATTTCTCCTCAAAAGCTGGGCCAAACCAGGCCTGACCAGGGCATGTTACTGCTGTTTTGGCCAAGGATGGAACATTGTGGCTACCATGAATGCACAGCTCCTGGGGGCTGATAGATCTGTGGGCAAGAAAAGCACCACTACTATGCTAGAGAAAACCATCTGTATTGACTTTCCCAGCCCTTCGCTCTCGCTTGTAACTGCTCCCCTTCAGGCAAGTCATTGGGTGCCTCCTTGTTAGGTCTTCCCTCTAATGATTTAACAGCATGGGAGAGGTGGGATGACCAGGTGCTGAGGTTACATGTGTTATTAGATGTCAGAATAAGAGATCCACTACCCAAAATAAACAATTCTGCTGAATAATGAAAGCTGATGGACTCAGCACAAGGCCATCCATCATGGCCACAAGCCATCTGTGCAAGGACGTGCCCCGTCTCTCCTCAGGATGGGAGGGCCCATCCCACTGGGCATTCCTTCAGGCTTCTGAGCTGCTCACCTCTGCCTGTGGCACCCCCTCAGGTGGGCGGCACTGCAGGAGGACCTCATGCTCCAGCGGGACCTCCTTGCCCAGCGGCTCCTGGTCAAAGTTCTTCCGTAGGTCTGGGAGGGAAAAGAAAACCCAGGTTATTACCAGCCCACCTCAGAAACCAGGAAACCTGCAAAACCTTGGTGGGGAAAGAGCACTGCCTCGGCCCCAGGGGTCCACAAGTAGGGAAATCCCTCTGGCATAGCACAGCTAGAGCAAAACATGTCCTGGAAGGAAAGGTCTGAAGAAATAACTTTTCCAGGATGGATTTGGGACACCACATGGTGCTCAAGGACAATGCCTTTCCTCCTTCATGCGTTTGAAAGCTTATACCCCCCTCTTGTCTTTTCCTTTTGGGCTAAATCTCAGCTTAACCACTGTTTCTTCAACCTTTCCATTTCTTTCCCCCTCTGGACTCCGAACCAGGACATTTCTTTTTGAACAGGAGAAAATGAGATTTGCACAACAGCTTGGCTCCCACATTGGCACCAAAGTGAATCCCCAAATTCAGAGCTACAGGGGCTTGTTGCGAGCTCTGACCCAGTCAGTCCTGGCTGAGCCATGTTCCCAGACTGCCTGGGAACCCAGCCATATAACTCTGGTGCTGAAATGGGGAATGGCCATGGCTGAAAAGCCACGCTCACTCAATAAGGAGCTGGCCCGTGCTCTGGGGAACGGGGAGAGGCAAGAAACCCACTGGAGCCCCCAGGGCTGTGTGGGACATGGCAGCTTCTGCTGCCGCTCCAGAGCCTTGAAAGGAGCAGGAGCATCACTAGATGGTGCTGCAATCCTCTACTACAGCACCCAGCCATCTACGGCTGCAGCTCCTGCTCGAGCAGGGCAGTGAACCCTTGGTTCGTCTCATCTGCTTGGCTCCCAGAAACACCGAACTCTTGGCTGGTGCTGAACAAACCGGCTTCCTCAGTAGCCATCCCTGCACCTCCTTAATTTCCCTGTTAAGAGTAAATCCTTCTGCAGCATAGCTGATACACCAGCCACCTCTACTTTGGATAACGTGTTGGTGTTCAAGGCCAGGTTGGACAGAGCCTTGGGCGACACAGTTTAGTGTGTGGTGTCCCTGCTCATGGCAGGGGGGTTGGAAGTAGATGATCTTAAGGTCTTTTCCAACCCTAACTATCCTGTGATTCTATTAGCTCTAATAGCAAAATCTGCTTACAACTGGGGAAGCCTTCCTGTTCTCCTATAATTTTGCCATCTCATTTGCTAAGAGAGCAAGTTCAGCTGGGTAAGAGCCTGATTAGCTCGCCCTTAATCAGGCTGACACCCACAAACAGCAGCTTAAAGAAGTGACATATGACAGCAGGGACTCCAGGGACACAAAGTTGCTGATTCAGGCAAAGCATACAAGGTGCTAACTGTTGGTTTATTAACAATAATAAAACACTGGGAAGAGCTAAGTACGCTGATGGGCAATGCGGTATTAACCCAGGTAATGCCACAGCATCTTACCTAGGCAGGTAGGGACAATGCCTGCTCAGAAGCAAAGCTCAAGCTGGCATGGGGAGCTAATACCAGGGCCATCGTCATCTCCAACTGATCAAGAAGCACTGCTTTCAACAGGGAGCCAACTTTTGGAGATGGCCAACCCCACTCAACTGCACCCACAGTGTCTTGGGGAAGCCAGGAATGAATGACCTGGCTGCTACTTCAGCTGCCAGAAGCAGCACACGCTTGGCTTGACACCACTGCTTTTTTAACCTGGGATCCAGGGTCACACCTCAGGTTTTGCAAACAATTTCTAAATTGCTGGATTGTGCCCTCTGGAAACCTTTTGGGGCCCCAAAGTGGAAAAGAAAGTGGAAGAAGGACTCATTTAAACTAAGTTAGTAGACTCTGAGCTGAAGCAGTGGAGGCAGGTAAATGCAGCTCTTGCAGAGGGGCAGGGAACACTGTTGGGGGCATTGTGTCTGAGCAAGCACTGTATGTACTGGGCACTTACATGCTATGCGGACGTATGCCCTGCGGCTCTTCGTGGTGCCTGCGGAGCTCCAGGCCACACACTGGCACCAGTAATCTTCTAAGCCGAAGAGCTCCTCTACCTGCTGCCGGGAGACCTCGATCTGCACCTCCCGCACCAGCATCCCTAGAAGAGGACAGAAGGATGGCATCAACTTGGCAGGAGCACCCGGGAGGAGGTAAACTGAGGCAGCACCCAAGAGGGCTCAAGGACAAAGGTAAAGAATTGGAGGCATCTCAGTTTGGCATCTCTACAAATCAGGGAGACTATTCCCTCTGGAGAGTTACTTTGAGCTGAAGCTGGGGCAATGGCTGATGTGCAGGAGTCTTTTTTTCCCCCCCCCCCGAGTATGGCTGGGCACGATCAGAACTTTTGACCATTTCAAGAAGCATCACCCTCCTCCATCAGGCCTCTCCCCCAGCACCGACATCTCCATCCCTACCCACACCGTTTCCCAGCCGCTAGGGTTTGAAGGATGCCTCCAAGGCTTTGCTGCAGGGAGAAGCCACCTCTGTAAGCTGCCATTTAAACACAGATATAACAAGACAAATAAAAGATCTTAGGAAACAATCCAGCAATGGTGGTATTTCATGCCTATTGACTCCAAAAAGGGTTACATGCCTCCATCAACCCCCAAACACTCCTGTGAAGTCCGCAAGGTTACCTTGGCCATGTCAAAGGTGCAATGACAAAGGTGGCACCACTGCGTCCAGGACACAGTCCCCTGGTCTGCAGGATGCCGAGGCTTGCCTGAAGCATCAACTTTTCATGGCGTGGCCATTGCCAAGGGCAGGAGGGACTCAGGACTTGCTTTTCCTTATTTTAAGCTACACCTGCCCTTTTTTTGCAGTTTCTATTTATAAAAAGGCCTCAATATCACAGCTATAGAGAGCCGCTTGCTCCCCAGCTGTAATGCTGTTAGCTCGTTCCCAGCACTGTGAGGAGCAATTACTGCCTCTCTGACACCTTCCCACAGAAAAGCTGACAAACGTGCACCAAGGAAATACAATTTGCCTTGCCATTATTAAAGGGTGGGGCAGAGGAGGCATTTGGACCAAGCACTTTTGGAAAACCTAGGGCTTTTAGAAGGACCCAGGACAGAGATGGCGCAAAACCATCTTGACTCTCTTGAAAGCCCAGGTGGGGTGGGTTGAGCAGGCCTGGAAGCATCCTGCAAATGCCCTGCTATCTCTGTAACCCCCAAAAGTAAAGATTACCCAATACTGTAGACTGAGCTCACAGAGTTATCTATTTAAGGGGCTTACAGGCATCCAAACACAGCCACTCTTACTGACTGTCCCTTCTCACCCACCTGAGTTATCTGACTTGGCCTATTTTTGCTTTCTTCCACATGAAACGCTTTGGATCAGATGCAGTCAGAGCATTACTAAGCCCAGCTCATGAAAGACACGTCATCTTAAAAGTTTTTTTTTTTTTGTCTTTTTTTTTTTCCCCTCTTAAGGTGCCTTTTTCCAAGCTTTTAACCAAGGACACTTAAAAAGCCACAAATGCCTAACCGTGTTAACTCGCCACTTTGTGTCCGGCTCTCCCCCATGCCCTTTGTGGCA
>NW_009924465.1:0-9550 GCF_000696875.1 Nestor notabilis | reverse complement strand
CTTCCCTACAAACAGCAGGCATTGCAAACAGAGATTTTTTTTAGCACAGTAAACCATTGTGGTTCCGGCTCCTTTTTTCTTAAGGTAGCTGCTGGGCAGATATGCCCACGCTGGCAGAGTTTACATGCACAGCATCACCTCCGCACTGTCAGTTTGTTCACTGATAGCAGCAATACCATCTTTGAAGCCTGGGTGAAGAAGGTGTGCAGTGTTTCCTCCCCAAATTGATGGCACACATTCTTCATCTGCAGACTGGGATCTGAGAGAGAGGTGTTGGCCCAAAGCAAATGAGTCCCCCACTAAAACAGGGCAAGCTCCTGCTGCACAGACTTTCTGCTCCCTTCCTGCTCTGTTTTCTCTAGCCTGTTCTACTCAAGAGTTGCATGAAGCAGGTTATTCAGAAAGGGGTATTAATTCAAGAGGCGGAGCAAATGGTGGAACCAGAAATACAGTGCTTTTCACATCACTAAACCATGAAACTCCCTGCTACAGGATGCTGGGATGATTCAGAGGAGAAATGAATCCTAGCAGCATTTAGACAAATTAACAGCAGGGAATCCATCCAGGGCTGGACCACACTGCTAAGATACTGCCACCAAATCAGGGAGTCCCTTAATCATGGACATTAGAAAGCTGGGAGGTAACAGAGTGGGGTCCATCGCTCCCTGCTTGTCCTGGTTCAATACTCTTCGTCTAGGCATCCACCACTGCCACACGCAGGGTGCATGAACCTTTGGCTCAACCCAGTGTGGCCACATATTAAAAATAGATGAATAAGCTCCCAGTGAAGGCTGCCCAGTTGCTAATCTGCACTGGCTTTGCCCTAGAGTAGTGGGGGTTTCAAACCTGGCCTCTGCAAGAACTGGGAGGTGGACTCCAAAACGGTGCTGCCGGTGCTACCAACAGCCTCTGTAGAAGCAAGGGGACAGCCTTCCCATGCACGTTTGACCATCCTTCAGACAGAGATCTTCTGGAGGAAAAGACACTCCAGAACAGATGAAGCAGCATTAAGAAGAAAGGCTTAAAAAGCTGCAGAGAAAAGAAATTATCTTTCCTTTCCAGAGCAGATTCAGAGACGCACCCAAGCAAAGACTGGCTCAAAGACAGCACTGGATGAAGCGCTGAGGAGATGCCAGGGAAGGAAAAGACTGTGGGGAAAAAATCAAACGGACAAGAGGAGATTCTATAAAAATACTTGTGCTCCTCCAGGCTGACAGTGTCTCTCCTAAGCTCAACCTGCTTTCTGTGGCCAACACCACAGCAGTTCAAAAGGTCACATTGGTTTAAAGCCCTCTAGAGATGAGGGATACAGCATGCTCAGTGATTTGCAGAGAAATGTGACAGTACTCTTCCTCTTCTTGATCAGGTCACAGGTACCAAAATTGGTGCAGACAAGAGCTGAGCTAAAGCATCCCAATTTTAGCAGATCTACTTCAGTATATGATATATGTAATCCTACATCTTATTCTCATGCTGAAACATTCCAAAGCATGGGGCAGGAAGATCTGTGGAGCCCAATCTCCTGCAATAAGAAACCTCCTAGAATGCCTAAACCACATTCTCACCCCCCTCAGTTTCAGGCAACCAGCAGCTGACTTGTCCTCTGAGGCAGGGAAGGACTCATCTGACATTAAAAGGCATTTCAAATCCTACCTGAAAATGTTCTCATTCCCCATTAAACATCTAATCCCTTTGTGAACTTGAGTGAGCTGCCAGACTTCACTACCCATTGTGGCAATGACTCCTCCATGTTGATTAGGCATTTTGCAGGAAAGCGTTTCCTTTCTTTTATCAGTTTTAAACGTGCTTCTTTCAAGTCACATTTAACAACCCCACATCCTGCAAATGGGTAAGCATGCAAGCATGCAGGCTGACTTCCCCAAGCTTCTATGAGGTATGGTGACCCATACCATCATCATGCCTTCATCAATGGCCTGGAAAGGGTAAGCTCCTCTACTAAAATTCACTGATGATATAGAAAGAGAGACAAGCTGTGCACAGACCAAGGAAGTGGAAAACATACAAAAGTGACTTCATGAGATTGCATTCACCTGGGGAATGATAAACATGAATCACAGACTTGTTGGTCTGCTTGAAACAGAATCATCTACAGCATGGATGTGCAAGACAGAAAAGTGCAGAAGTGCCTGGAAAGAAGAGACTGGAAGGGCAGGCAGGGGGATGCCAGGGTGGGTTTGCTCACCAGTGGCCTCGTCCAGGCTCTCCTTGGTGACGTGGTCGTTCTGGTTGACCCACTCCCCGTTGCATTTGAAGTAGATCTGGGTGGCGGGGTTGGCGCGGCAGACGAGCTCCACTGGCTTGTTCTTCACAATGTAGGCATCCTGTGGCTCCAGCAGAAAGTAAGGGAGGGTCTCTGCCGGGGGCGAGGGGAAGGAGTCGGGCAGCACATCGCTGTACTCCAGCCCTACCAGGGGAGCGAGAGGGTCAGGAGGTGCCCTTAGTCCTGTCCCATTAGGGACGCAACTCGTGCCTATGCTGCTTCATCCCTCCCTCTCCTTCCCAGCTCTGCCCTGTGTGCGGTGGTGTCACCAACAGCCCTTGCTGAGGATGCTTGGAAAAGCAAAAGAGGGCTGGAGGCTCCCAAAAAAAGAGAAAAGCAATTCTCTGCTAGCTAGACCTGCTGCTGCTGCAGCATGCATCCTGTTTTTGCCTGGGTACCAGCCCCTTTATCCATACCCTGAGCCCTAGCTGACCCCAAAGCCTGGGTGATATCACTAAATGACACCACAAGATATAAAGGAAAACAAAACCAAGTGCAGGGGAAGGTGACAGGGACACAGAGAGGCTCCAGAGGAGCTGGAGTTCCCCTTCCCAAGCCTCTCTCCCAAGGACCTGAGGAACACAAGGGCATGCTGCAAGTAAAATGCTGGCAGGGCTTGTGCTGAGAAACACTGACGACAACCTCAGCACAAAAATCTCACGCATCCCAATCTTTGGTGGAGTTGTGTTTGGGATCTCAGCCCCCTGCCAACACTTGGATCTCAGCATCACACAACACAGGGGACACCAGCAGCCCCTGCCAGCACAGATCCCAAGGACCAGCTATCTGCCCATCACAGGTAAATGATTGCTTCAGCCCAGCCACCTCCAGAGAAATGCAATCACACAAAAAACGATCAGGATTCATACAATCCCACCCCATAAAACAGATTGGGTCATCGCCCTGGTCATCTCCATCTTCCTGCTTGTTTTCTTTCAAAAACAATCTAAATGCAAAAATAACCAGAAAAAGAGGTCATGTCTGCTCAGGTCAGGCCAAAGAAAGCCTTGAAAAGGGGCAAGCACCTCAGTGCTTACCCAGGGATGTAATTCCTGAGGAGTGGGAGCCTCAAGGTGGCTCTTGCCCTCAGCACTGGCTTGGAAAGATGCTGTGACCAATACTGAGGATCACCTGCAGCATCCAGCATAGGAATGTTTCCTGTTTCCAACCAATTTGCCCATTAAGATCAAACCCAAGTATCACAGGACTGATAAAAACCCACATACATGCACTGGGATGCTACTCCTTAACCTATTGTTTCTGGGCACCTCGCTAGCAGTCGAGTCACATCACGAGGCTTTTCTTTACACCTAGAAGCATTATTAGCTTTTCCTCCTCCTTTTTTCCCCCAGCAAGAGCTGCGATTCTCTACTCCAGGCACTACAGCGTGCAGGAAAACAGTAAATATCCCCAGCCCCGTGATAACATCTCCAGAGCTGGCAAGGAATAAAGGAGCCCACTCCCTTCGTCACCCTTGGCAAGAGCAGCACTGCACAGTGAGAATCAGAATCCCAAGATGCAAAGAGAAGCAGCAAAAAAATAATCAGATGCATCAAGAAAACAAGATGACCAAGCTGCCTCCCGAGCAAAAATCAGTGGGGGGAAAAAACACACGAGGTCAGTCGTTTAAAATCCATTTAGGAAAATTGACTTTCCATTTCCATTTAACACAGTACTAAAGGAGAGAGGTAGGACATTTGTCATAATCCATTAACTGCTCTTTTGGAAACAATGAATTAAACTCCGGGCTAATTTCTCTCTCTTTGGCTGTCTCTTCACCACCTCTCAGCTGCCGGCCATTTCCTCCCCTATCTCATTTGCAGACCTGTAATTTTCCCAGCACCCCACCGCAGGCAGGGGGACGGGGGCATGAGGAGGTGCTGGCCCCACCCTGAACGGTCCCACACTTCCGTACCCACATCGAGCCACCAGTCCTGCTCCCCTCTCCTGCTACGCAGCCTCTCACCTGTACCACAGAGGCAAACATCACTTACTCTTTCTTTTTTAATTTACTATTCAATTTTGCATCCACTGAGTTGTTGTTCTGTTGGTTGTTTGTTGAGGTTTTTTTTAAAGCCACTTCGATGCCACAAATCTAAATTCCCTGGCAAAAGAGGCTGGCAGGAGACAATCCAACTGGCATCAGAGGCAGCCAACAAAACTTCACTCATGGGCTCATCTGAAAACCTCTCTAAAGTGATGCTCTCTGCATCCCTGCAGCGTGCGGGCTGCAAAGTTGGACCTGAGCTCGGCTGCCGGGAAAGGGCACAGGTAGCACGTGCTGTAGAGCATCCTCAGAAAACCTCGTGCAATGCCTGGGGGGCTCTCTTGACACCCATCCCCAGGGCAGGGCTGGCTCCTGGGCTTTGTTTTACAACTCTAAGGGCAGGTGGGTTTAGAAAGCAGGCTTGCTGTAAGGAATGTAAACACCTGAAGCCCATTAGTCTCTTGGCAGAGCAGTCACCCCCAACTCCCAGCCCTGCCCGGGGCCAGCACCAGCCTCCCCCATGCACTGCTGAGGGCAGTGGCAGAGATGGTAACTCCATACTAACTTTGGCTGTGATGTGGGCCTGAGGTTCTCCATTAAGTTTTTCTTCTGTATCTATGCCAGCTGCTTTGTATTTCTTTTCCTTCTTCCTTCCTATTTTATTGTAGTTTTCTCCCAGGCCAGGTATAACACCTCAGGATCCAGGCGAGGAGACCCAATGTCCCTGAACAAGCCAATTTTCAGAAGGACCTTCCATGTGCACCCTGAAGCACACGTATCCCCTGACCCAAAACTGCAGGCAAGGAGAGGTCTTCCTCCAGCAGCCAACACTAAAGACACATTTCTCCCACCCCACTGCCACTTTGGTGATGCTAAATGAGACTTTAGGTCACCCAAGAAGATCTTGGAGCTGGAAGGGGATGAGTCACAGCACAGTGAAAATCACAGTTTCGTGACTCACCCATGATCATCTGCAGCAGGATGGGTGATGTTCTGGACCGAGGCAGGAGCCACCTTGGTCCTCCAGCACTAGGTCTGGGGCTGAAACCCCACAAGTGGTACTGCCAATCCCTGCAGTGATTGGCCCCATCCAACCCCCTGCCCTTGCAGAGGGTCTTCCAAAATCCATGATGGGGGTCTCAAGCTCAATGCTCTGGGTTTCTTCTCCAAAAGGGCACAGTGACTTTTGGGATGAGGATGGTGGAACAGGATAACCTCCCCAGCCCCAGCCAGATCCAGCATCTGCCTTTGGTGGTTATAGAAACCTGCTTGGTTGAAGGTTGAACAAAAAAAAAAAAATCCCAAAACAAACCTTTAAAGAAAGCTAGGAGCATCCTGGCTGCTGGGAAAATTTAAATCCTGCAAACTCGCAACAGCTGAGAGATCTTTTATTTCTGGCCAAAAGAGCAGCTCTAACACGAGACAGGGAAATGGTGGGGTTTTTGTGGCAGACTTGTAACCAGGACCGTGCCACAGAGCCCCCACCCCACAGCTCCCCCAGGCTCCTACTCACTCATGAATAGGAGCAAAGCAAGGGGGAGGCTGATTTCTCAATCCAGAAAACAGCCCTACATGGCTGAAAAAAAGCATTTGCAGCTGGGCAGGGCGTTTGGATCCAGCACAATACAGTTTCTGGTATTTAAGTGCACTGGGGAAGAATTAAGGCAGAGAAACAACAGGGACTTTGGATGGAAAAAATGGAGGAGACCCATGCTGGGCACGTTTATCATAAGCCATCAAACCAGTCTTTCATCTGCCTTCCCAATGCCCGGCCACCCACTGCATGGGAAACATCTTGCTCTGCTAATGCTCAAGAGGGACCCCCCAAAAAATTCCATATACAGCTAGTGGGGGAAAGCAGGCTGCTCACACTGTGGAGGGTTGGCTACTGATCCCGCTGCCCTGACTGTCCAGCAGAAACTGCAAAATAAAGAAAACAAAAGCACCTTCCCAGTGGTGCAACACCATCACCTCCATGTGGCCACTTCTACTTTGCCCAACACTGCTTTGATCCCACCAGGATGACAATTTGGGCCATTGACTGCAAGAGCAGCACATGCAAGAGAGACACTTTTGCATGCGGAGCCAGGGAAGGAGCCCTGCACAGCCAGGATTTCCAGTACCGTAATCAGACAAGCAATAAAGCTCCCAGCAGCAACAAACTAATAAATATTTGAGAGCGTGCTACACTGACTGTAATCATTGTCTCCCCGGCAGACGTCTACCGGGGGTTCCCATCTGCCAGCTTTCCTCCTTCCCACTGGAGGTGGGTGCCTGTTTCCCAGCTCCCTTTTGAGGGTTTTGGAAGTCCCAGGCTGTCACCATCCCACAGTCTCGCACTACTTGGGTCATGTGGCTGGGTGCTGAAGTGTAATGTGCTAGAGGATGGGCTGGAGCATTGGCTTCAGTACTGTATCTGTATCTGGGGGAGGAGAGACACAGAGGGGGCAGTTCCAGGGCTCGAACCCATGGGACTAAACCCTGAAGCCCTGAGGATGAGTGTGGTAGGAGAGGCAAGACAGAGAAGGGAGAAGGGTAAAAGGCACCAACAATTTCTTTCCACTCCAAGCTCCTCTCCCCCATCCCTCATAGCACATTTTAATCTGATGGGGTTGATCTGGATTATCCACAGCATCTGTTCCCCAGAGAGTGACTTGCAGATGTTTGCAGCCAGCTTTTGCAACTTGGTTAAAGATCAATGACCCCAACCAATACTACCAGCCTGCATGGGCAGCAGCGCTGGAGCTGGGGTTGAGCATTCCCCTCATCACCCCAAGCACACAGCACAAGGGATGGCAAACCCAGAAGGCTATTCCCCTTGCAGCAATGGCCAAGTAAACCTCCGCAGGAAAGCGTTAAAATCCTCTCCTGCAATTGTTATCCCTCCAAATATTTGGAAGATTACAGGAGCATTAACAGCAGCTGAAGCCCTCTGCCCATCACCCACGGCCACGCATCCCTCCCGCACCAGGCAGGCAGGAATTTGATGTAAGGATTAAGCCAGGATGCAGGGTTTCTCCAGCACTAAATTTCAGCGGTGGTGAACGCTTAACCCTTTCTGCCTCCATCTCCCCCCATTCATGCCTGTCTCAGGGTGAGTGCTATTTCACGCAGAGGCCTGAGAGGCAACAGCTAAACCATTCCTGCCTGCTGGGCGGGTAGAAATCCTCCTGTAGAAATTAAAAAAAACCAGAAATGACAGCTTATCTCCAGCGTTGGAAAAGGAGAGCCGACTGCCTTCCCAATCCCCCGGCAGGGATGGGGACAGCTCAGGCTCCAGAGACCAAGCTTCGGCCACTGGCTTGGCTCAAGGAGGTGTCTGGAAGGCTGAAAGTCCCCCCCTCCTATTGCCTCAAGGGAACATGTATGAACAGACTCATTTAAGGATTTGCGTTGTTGCCATTTAAGCTGAAGCAAATTGTCATGCCAGAGCAGTGGCATGGCTCACTCCCATGACAGAATGTCTGCCATACTGAGGAAATCCCTGCTGCAACCCTCAGCGGGACGCACCCCCACCGAGCAGACATCATCACATGCGATGCAATCTTCATCTCACCACATTTCAGTCAGTCCTGAGCTCAGGGGAAGCCAGCATCACCAATCCAGGCCTGCCCCATTCCTAAGGGCCTCCCACCACAGAGGGCCCTCCTTAGATAATTTCAGGTCCAGCAGTAAACCATAGCTCACCTTTTCCTCCTAAAAGCACCCTGAGCATCTTCTCTCCCCAAAACACCATCCTCTCTTCCCCGAGCACCCCCTTCTCCTCCCTGCTCCGCTCCCCATCACAAAAATTCAGCCTCCTGCATGGTCCCCCAACATGAAATTGCATTGCTGAGGAGATGCCAGCAGCTTGTGGCATCTTCAAAGGCAAAGTGTCCATGAGGCCAAGCAATGCCATGGCCCACTGTGCCTCCTCTGGGGATGCATCCCATGGGAGGCAAAGTAGGGAGAAAGGAGGATGACCCAAAATAAAGGGTGTCACTGAAGGATGGTGTTTGAAGATTTGAAGCCACTTGAACCAAATGAAGCTTCCTCCCCAACTCTCTCTCTTCTACCTCCTTACACGGAGCCCACAAAATCTCATGTCTTCTAAGCCCTCTGAATTGCTTAAAGCAGGCTCAGGAACATGCTGGGAAGAGCTGAAAGTGAGATGCAGGAGATGTACCAGCCCCTCGGCACTGCTGTCTCAAGGGCTACAGCTTGCTGATGTAACCTCTGGTCTCATTAACTCAGCTTGGCGCTCATTAACCTCTCCTCCTGCAAGAGGACCGAGGGGACAGGATGGGACAGACACAGACTGCCTGCAAAGGCCAAAAAACAGAGCATGGAGCCTTCATGGGTATCGAGGAAGAACACTGGTACCTGACATCAAGTCTCCAGCCTGGAACAAAGCCACGGGATACCCAGCTTTTGACATGCTCAAGGGGTGCCCACGCCTGTGGCATCTGACCCCTCCCACAAGCACATGCAATGGCAACCCGGCAAAGGCCAGACCACAAAACCACAGCACTCAATATAGTGCTATGTTCAACCCTCACTACAAGCAGTGTGCTGGGGTCCACATAAGGTGTTGCTCCACCACAGAGTTGTGTATTTTTAGTCTTCCTCTCTGCCCTGCAAAGAAGTAGAGCCCACCCCTTCTGCCAGCCGGGACAGCTCCTGCAAGCCTGGCTGCACGGGCTGCATTTGGGGAACAAACACACACATACTCCACTTCCTCCACATGGAGCAGCAGGACTCACTGGCAGCACAGACAGACTGACATGCTGCTTCCACAGCACCACAGGCTGCGAACCCGCTTGCCCCCCTCTATGCAACACAACAGAGCCTCTCCATTCTCACCAATCTTTTATTAATAACTAAATTTGGGAAGAACCACTTAACCTTTTCCCCAAAGCATCTCTGTCTGACAAACCAGCTTATTTTCCTCCATCAACTGCCCTCTTCCAGGAGTTTTACAGTCCCTTTGCACACCCTTCCTGCCAAACCTGGCATCAACCCCCGATTTTTTAGCAAGCCCCGTCCCTTCACCCTCATCACGTCCAGCTCCTCCCGGAGCCCACCCAGCCCGGGACAGGCGGACACCAGGACAGACAGACATTCTGCAGTGGCATCCCACATGGGTTAGCAGTTCCCCCTACCCAGCGGCAGGCAAACATTATAATTAGAGAGCATTCCTCCCCAGCATGGGTAATGAGGGGGTGCACCCAGCCAGCCCTAATTACACCCTTGGAAAAAAAATAAGCAGATTCCTCTCCCAGCCAAATGAAAAGTCTGCAGCC
>NW_009924464.1:0-295 GCF_000696875.1 Nestor notabilis | reverse complement strand
GATAAGGGAGGAGGACAGGGAGGGATGGGGAGATGGATGGGATGGGGATGGGGGTCAGGGGGATGAGGGATAGGGATGGACAGAAGGACAGATGGGATTGGGATAGGGAGGGACACGGGATAGGGAGGGACAGAGGGATGGGGGAGATGGCCATGGGATGGGATGGGATGGAAGAAATGATGGGATGGGGATAAGGATGGACAGAGGAACACGGGATAGGGAGGGACAAGGGATGAGGGGGAACAGGGGGACAAGGAGAGGGGATAGAGAGAGACAAAGAGGGGGACGGGGGGAT
>NW_009924463.1:15967-16395 GCF_000696875.1 Nestor notabilis | reverse complement strand
GGGATGTCAAGGGCAGCTAAGACATACCAGCCAAGGTATGGGCATACCCGTGTTGCCTTACCACGAACCGTCCGAGCCCGGCGTTCCCAGCGGCACAAGCACATTCAGCCTGGATACCAGGTGGTACGAGCCCCAACCCCGACCTCGGCCAAGCCCTCGGCAGGTCAGGAGGGATGAGACCCGTTTACATCAGGTGGTGCTACAACCTTCGAGGCTTTCTCCTCTGACCCAAAGCCCCCTCAGCTCCCGGAACAGCTCCCCGGAGCTGACCGCCCGTGCCCGGCCCCGGCCGGGTCTCATCCAGCAGGCTGAGGTGTCGGAGATCACCCTGCAGCCCCCCACGGCCGTGAGCTTCTCCCGCAAGTCCACACCATCATCAACGGGATCCCCGGTGCCCAGCAGCCGGGGCGACAGCCCCAGCTTCCGAC
>NW_009924463.1:15415-15939 GCF_000696875.1 Nestor notabilis | reverse complement strand
CCGGCTACTCCGCTTCCCAAGGCTCCTCCTGCCCTGTGGATACCATGGATGTTTTCGGAGACATCCCTTCTCCAAGGAGGGCCGACGAGGAGATCCTCCAACCGGAGCCGACATCCACCACGGTAGCCGCCACGGGGTAAGTGTGTGAGCCCCGTGGTGCCTCCCCTGACCCCTTCCCTGCTTCCCTGACCCTGCCTCACCCATTCCCTCTGATTCCCTCCCCGCCATCGCCATCCCAACTCGTAGGGTCTCTCTTGGGCGTGCTGCAGCATCCCTTTTGGAGATGGCATCTTGCGGGCTTTGCTAGGAAGAAGCTTGGTGGCACCAAGGGGTTGCATGGCCACTGCCCAAGAGAGCTGG
Source organism: Nestor notabilis (assembly GCF_000696875.1). Taxonomy (NCBI): domain Eukaryota; kingdom Metazoa; phylum Chordata; class Aves; order Psittaciformes; family Psittacidae; genus Nestor; species Nestor notabilis. The sequence continues at coordinate 15,579 of NW_009924463.1, read as the reverse complement.
GTTTTAGGCGATCTTCCCAGTCGGAACGCTTGCCTCCTCCCTGGCTGCTCCCTTGGGAATGTGGGAGCGCCGTGAGGACTATGGGCTGTCTACCAGGCGTGCAATGACCTGGCTCCCAGCTCACGTAGGTAAGTGTCCTGGTGTCACTGGCGGTTGTTTCCTCT
>NW_009924463.1:15017-15351 GCF_000696875.1 Nestor notabilis | reverse complement strand
GGGCTTTCTTCAAACGTTAGGCCCCCCGCCGCCGCGCCTCTGTCTTCCTTCCTCTTCCTCTTCCTCCCCGCGGAGTCTAGAGAGCTTTAATGCATGACACGGTCACCGCCCCACCTGCAAAAGGGATGCTGCAGCCCCAGGACGCGGGCAGGGAGAGCTCGAGGACTTTTAGCCACAGCAGCAGCATGTCAGGAGAGGAGGACATAGAAACAGTAAAGTAACCCCAGCGGAGATCGGGAGGCTGCCGGCACGCTCAGATCCTGCCCTAAGAGAGGGATGTGGCTGCACTAGACAGTAGCGGCTGGTTTTCCAGGTACCAGGGTTGCTCCAGGCA
>NW_009924463.1:6605-14954 GCF_000696875.1 Nestor notabilis | reverse complement strand
AGCCCCCGTAGCCGTGCTTTCGTCCCATCCTTTCGTCTCGCTTCATTTTGGCTTGTTGTCTGGCGGGGTTGAAGCCCCTTCCTCTGGCTTGTGGCAGAGAGGACTTGGGGGGCCGGGGCAGCCAGCCCCACGGAGCCGGCGCGGTCGGAGGCGTACGGAGAAGAGGAATGTGTTTTGGGGCGGGGGGAGGCAGCGTTTCACCACTTCCCCCATTTCACTCCCTCCCTCTGGTACCTGGAAGCGTTATGGCCTTAGAAAAGCCCTCTGGCACTGCACAGGGGGAAGGATGGAGGGCTCGGGGGAGAGGATGGGGAGGGAGAGGAGCTGGACGAGCCTGAAATGACTTCTGTGTGCCTTTTGGGAAGCACAGCTCCGGAGTGATGCAGTTAAGCTTATATAGGTCCACGTCTCCGAGCCAGGGCCACCCCAAGGAGAGCCAGCTCCAGGACAGATCCGTGTTAGAGCAGCACTGTTGTCCGTGCTTTTACGCAGTGTATCCATTTGCTTCGTCGAGTATTGTTTTGGTTTCTTCTTTTTCCTTTCTTCTTCTGTTTCTTTCCCCCTTTATTCTCCAGCCTCGTTTCGTTTGTGGTTTCGGTTTGGTTTCTTTCCCTCCTTTTTTCCTTTGGAGTTGTTGACGTGCTGATGTGTTGCGGAGCTCGGCTCCTTGCGGGTGTTGATAACTGCTTTGTTTTTGATTAATCTCAGCTATCTGGGCAGTGTTGTCGAGACAAGCTTCTCCTCAGCTCAATAGGTAAGGGTGATCCATGTCCGAAAGGATGGTGTGGGCGCTGTGGAGGGTGGCTGGGAGCGGGGCATGAGAAGGGGGACACGGAAGGGGCTTTTCCAATACCATCTCTTCCTTTAAAGGGGAATAAGGAATCCAAAAACACTAGGAAACACCTCTGGACGCACAGTCTCTGTGGCTTTTGGGTTTCCCCTCCCAGCAGCGCGTCGCTGCTCCCCTGCCTTTGGGCTGGAGAAGCCGGTGGTGGCAGCAGTGTCTCCACGCTGGGGTTTGGGATGAGCCAAGCTGTTGTCTCCCGACGGCACCCTGACCCCAGTGTTGGTTGTGGAGTGTTAGGGAGGTGTGTGTTGAGGTTGTTCGGATGATCCAAACCCAGAGGAGCTCAGGGCCACCTCCTGGAGCCAGGTAAAAGCCACAGCTGGAGCAGACAGCGCTCTCGGAATAGGGTTCCACAAGTCAGCCTCCAGTTGCAGTCCAGGACATGGGGAATTTTGTTCCCATCAGTACCTGGATCTGTTTTGTTTTTCCCAAGTCCCCTCTGTCGTGGAAAAGGGGAGAAGCCAAGATGGACTGTGTGGTTGGCAGCAGCATAACTGCAGTTTCAGGCTGCTGGGAAGGTGGTTCATCATTCCCATCCCAAGTGTAGTCAAAGGAGAAACCCTCATTCTCTGGAGAAACCTTGAAGACTTCTTCTGACCCAGCTGTAATTAAACAGCCCTAAGCAGGTCTTGGAAGGCTCTCCCAAGAGAGAGGCTGCCTTCATGGGCCTTGTTTCCTAGATGACCATGGGCATCCCTGGAACGGGGATGGAGTAATTGGGAGATGGATTTCAGACCTTACAAGCAGAGAATGTCACTAAAACTGCTAAAGGCTGATGGGATAATAGTCATTCCTGACCACGAGGATTGGGAATGCTGACCCGTTTGGCTGTCACCCAGCCTGGTTGTGAAAGGAGAGGCTGGATTGCACATGGTGGGGCAGTTTCTGGGGCTTGGCCATGCCCAAGCTTCTTTAGGACAGGTCTTACTAAAACTCAAGCTTTTCTGCCTTGGCTGGACGGAGTGAAGGTCCTGGCTGGTGGTCTCCTAACAGCCTGAGGAGCCTTGTTGGACTGGAAAAGAGCCTCATGAGAGAGAGATGAGATCAGGTAGATGTTTCCAGGAGAGGAGAATTCCTCCAGCTGACCTGGAGGGCTGTTCTGGGGTGGGGAGAACAGGAGAGGTGAGGAGGGAGTATCTGGTCACGGTGAGGGGAGCAGGTACAGGGTATGTGAGCTCCATGGAGGAGCCGTTCTCCAGTTTGAGCCCTGCAGCTTCCAAAGCTCTGGAGTGCTTGGCCACCTTCTTCTGTTTTCCCCTGCTGATCCCAGAGCAGGGTGTCCCACGAGGAACAAAGCTGGGACCAAGCCTTGGTGAGATCTGGGCTGTGTTACTTCTTGAGTAACAAAGAAGCCCTCAGTGAGGACGTGGCTGTTTTCACTCTTCTTTCCCTGTGGTGCTTCCCAGCTCCGGGAGCATTAGGGACACTGGTGAACATGGCTTTAATACAGCAGAAGTGAATCCAGGCAGGTTTGGTGTGGCTCTTGCACAGATCCTGGTGGGCTCCTGTCTCCGGATGCTGCGGGCTGATGGGCTTTTAGGAGCAGGGTCACATTGCCCAGCAGGATGCTTCCTGAGGAGCAGCCATGCGTCTCGTTCCAAGATGCTGCAGGGGATTGGAGCTGCAGGAGCGACTCCAGACTTGTTATTCCCAAAAAATGGGAAGCCAGAAGGATAAAGCTACCTTTAATAAGCAACGAATCCTGTAAAGAGCCCAGCCAAGTAATTTCTTGATGATTCGGGGTCATAAAATTGTCAGTGCGTGCAGAGCACAGGGATTTCACACCAGACCAGCCCGATTGCTCTACTGCAGTAATAAAAGCTGAGGGGAGGAGAGGGAGAGGCCATTCCTTGGGGATGCTCCATCCCTGGCAGTGTTCAAGGCCAGGTTGGACAGAGCCTTGGGCGACACGGTCTATTATGAGGTGTCCCTGCGTGTGGCAGGGGCTTGGAACTGGATGATCTTAAGGTCCTTTCCAAACCACTCTGTGATTCCATGGTTTGTGGGCTCGGTGGTGGTTGCAGCACGGGTGGCTTGTCACTGGGTGAAGGTCAGGGGCTGGGCAGGGATAAATAATGCCATTCCTGAGTCAGCACGAGCAGTTTTCCCATCCTCTTCTCTCCGGATGCATCTCCTCATGGGATAAAGCGGGGCTGTCGCCTCCGTGCCGAGGGAAACCCAAAAACCACAGACAAAGCACCAAGCACCCATGCCCCTCAGCACCACGGCCTGCCCTGGGTGATCCCCTAAGGCCCCCCTTTTCCAGGGCAGTGCTGCTGATGCCAGGATTTGGGAGGCTTGGCCATGGCGTAGCGTTGAGTGACGAAGGGACGTGGGTGCCAGGCGTGCGGGAGGAGGTCAGCCCTCGCTCCCCGCTTGAAAGAAACCAGGTTCCCCTTTAAAGAGTGTCCATGTGCTGCTCCTCTGCATGTGTTCCATGCCTCCTCCCGCTTGGAGAAGTTGTGAGTCTGCTTGTCTGAGTGCGTTCTTTTTCTCTTTTCTTTCTGGATTATTACTATTATTTCCTTCTTTTGAGTCTCTTTTAATTTCCTTATATATTTTTCTCACTCCTGGTTTTCATTTCTCTTCCTCTCTTCCCTTGCCCCGTGACTGTATTCCCTCCTCTTCCTCTCCAGTCCGGCCCCTTTTCCCCTCGCCCTCTCTCCTCTCCCGTCAGCATGGTGAAGTCCGTTGTGTAGATGAGTTGTGGTGTCTGCAGACCTGCAGGAGGGGACACCCTTCTCTGGTGTGTTCCCCGCTGTGACCAGCCTCTTCCTCCCTCATTGTGGTGCCTTGGCAAGGGGCCGTCACCGCTGTGTTTCTCTAGCGCCTCATGTGCCGAAGGATCTCAAGTGTTGCATGATGGCATTCCAGGATGGAGGCAGCAGCCTCAGGACAGAGGGGGCATTCCGACTTGCAGGACATCTTATTGGATCATGCGGGACTTTGGGCTTGAGATGGAGCCTTGAATTGAGCTCTTCATCTGAGGAGGATGAAGGGGTGAAGAACATGGTGGGCTCTGGTCCAAGCGGTTGCTCTGTCTGGTCCAAGCGGTTGCTCTGTCTGGTCCAAGTGGATGCTCTATCTGGTCCAAGTGGATGCTCTATCTGGTCCAAGTGGATGCTCTATCTGGTCCAAGTGGTTGCTCCATCTGGTCCAAGTGGATGCTCTAACATGTCCAAACTGTTCCTGGATGTCAACATCTTGACTCAAGGAGAGAAGGAGACAGGGACTGTGTATTGGGACTTGCCCGAGGTGAAATCACGTGTTGTGCCTTCAATTTCTGGACTCTTCCTTTATATGGGTTCCCTTTTTTGGGTGGAAGGAGGTTAGTGATGCTTTCATGGGCCTTTTCCCTCACGTCTTTGCTTCAGTGTGGAAGGAGGTTTGTAGAAGAGCAGCTGAGATGTGTTTTGGGTTGGATAGCTCTTCTCCCTTAGCTACCTCCTCCTGTCCTGGGGCTCTCTGAGGCCCCTCAGTACCTTTCTGTCCTCTCCAGTACTTCCCTGTCCGTGCAGTTCAGACTGTTGCTCATTCAGAAGGGTTGTCTTTGAAGACTTGAGAAAGCTGCTGCTCTGGGTGTTTGGGGTGCCTTGACCTGGAATTCACGTGTGCTTCTTGAAGCTCCTTTGCTTGGCTCTACAGTGGAGAATTTCACCCACCTTCCTAAACCTCATCATCATGTGTTCAAGATCCCTCTGGTGTGCACGGGCAGCTGCCCAAAATATGAACTCTGTGGGCAGGAACAGACTTTTGGCTGAGCTTAAAATGCAAATGAATGTGAAAGAATTGGAGTCCTTTGAAGAAATAAAGGGTGGGTAGAGCAGATACAGTTTGGCTGGTGAGTAGCATCGTCTCGTCCTCCTCTGTATCTCCTCCTTGCCAGAGGTCAAACTATTTATGGTGACACACGGGTTCAGCTGTTTCTGTTTGTGTGTATAAATACAAGCCCAATTATGGAGAACAAGTGGAAATGAGCTTCAGGCAATTTCCTCATAATCCCTCGCGTAAATCTGTCTCATTTTGTCAACATGCCACAGGAGCATCTTCTCAGAAGGAAAAAAGCATGGAAAGAGCAAGAGCCTATTACAAGTTGAGCGTTAGTAATAGCAGCAAAGTTATCTGGGTGGTGGGAACAGGCAGTAGAAGGTAGATGCTGAGGGGCAGGATGGTGGCAACCTTCTGGCACACGAGTTGATGGGAGATGGAGTGGGGCTGGAGCAATGTCTTGTGCAAACCATAGATTGGTGGATGTAAGTGGGAAAAGGCTCTTATTGACCATTCAGGCAGGACTTACTGCAGGAAGTCCCATGTTGTTGGCCTTCTGGGTCGATGTGGTGTTACTCTGAGCCATCCTGTGCGTGGTGTACAGCCCAGTGGCTGCTGGTGTTGGTGCAGCTCAGTGGGTAATGCCCCAAGAGAGTTTGGAGTTGCCACTTGCAGCATCTGGTTGCACTTGGGAAGAAGGAGTTGAAGAACTGCAACTCTATGGGTTTGTAAATGTGACCTTGCCTGTGAGGGAAAACTCACTTGGAGCCAGCCAGCAGCACTACTAGCTTGTCTAACAAGTTGCTTCATCTTCTGTTGACGTGCTGCTCTGCTGGGAGCTGGAAGGAGGCTCTCCAGGAGCATCCTTGCCTTGATGTTGATGGGAAACATGAAAAGCAGCTCTCCATACCCAGTGTTTGGGTTTCTGTTGCATCTGCTGTGCCCCAGCTGCTGCATCAATTCGCACCGCGCTTTTCTCGCCGCTCTCCAACGCGGCTGGAAGATCTGAGGAGCTTTGCAATCACACATACCTTCAAAAACCAGCTTCAAAAACAACCCCTCCTGCTCCTCAAGGGGAAAAATCCCTCGGGAGCTCTTTGCCTGCGCCGCTCCAGCTGAAGCATCAGTCGCTTGGGATCTCAGGCATGAAGTGTTGCTGGCACATCGGGCTCCACAGCAGTGGAAGACTTGCAGAGGAAACCCTGTGGGGTGTTTTCAGGGCCTGCAAGGCTCCTCCTGAAACCTAATGGAGATGAGAAGCTTCAAACCCACCACAGAGGGGTGTGCTCTTGTACCACAGCTTGTGCTTACCCATTCCCTGCCGCTGGCACCCACAGTGTTTTGGCGATGCTGGATGGGTCCCGTCTTACTGACCCACCAGGAAGACTTCATCTACAGCTTCTTGGGGACAGAGCGAGAGCCTGGATGCACCGAGGCAGCTCCACCACGTGCCCATCCTGCTGCTGGGTGAAGGGCATGTGCCTTGTGGGGTTTGCTGGTCCCAACCCCGTCACAGACACCTGAAGATGCAGGAGTTGCCATCAGCCATCCTCTGCATGGCTGCTTGGTCCCTAAGCTCCAGTTGTGAGAGCAGAAGAGTGTCATCTCTTCCTTTGAAGGGTAGGACAGGCTTGTTTGGGGTGCACTGCTTTGAATCTCCTCTCTGGAGCCTGGCTTTGAGCACTGGCTCTATTGCAACGAAGGGTGCTTTGTGGGTGCTTCCCCTGTCATCTCTGGACACCTTGTATGCAGGTTGCTCTGTGCTGGCTCGAGTTGATCCCAGGTTGTTACCCGTGGCCTCAGGCTTCTCCTTCTGCAGGTGTTGGTGCAACTTGGAGGGTCCTGAAAGTAAAATGAAGGGAGGGAAGGAAATGGGAAAGCAGCAAGAGGGGGGGATGCTGGGATGTGTAATAGGCAAGAGCTGGGCTGACTGTTGTCCAAAGGGAAAGGTTTTCCTTGCTACCCTGCTCTTGACAGCAGTCAGCTTTCCAGCCCTTGGATGGGAAAACAGGAACAGTGAAAAAAACAGACCAGAGAGTCCCTTTGCAAAGGGGAGACTTAACCTGTAGAACAGTTACTCAGGGGCTAGAGCTGGAAAACTATCACAACTTCTCACTGTCCTGCAGGAAATACCTCTTTGCAAATCCCTTTCTCGTCCCTCACAGTAGAACCTTATCATTCCAACATCCTCTCCCACAGGGCAGGAAAACCCAGCTCCGGGGGGGGAAGGAGTAGATGCTCCCGTGCTGTTGCGTTTCTGTTGTCGCTTATAGCAGGGACCTGGGAATGAGGTTCCCAGCTGTCAGCGTGTGCCCTTTGTGTCCCTGTCTGTCGTGTGGCACTTGGTTATCCCGGCTGTGGGAGCAGGGCCAGGCAGGATCCTGCCTCCCTGCTGCTCGTGGCTCTGGTGTTGTCCACTCCGGGTGGCTCACGGTGCCCGTCTCGATGCTGCCGTGCTGCTTCTGCCTGTCTTCTTCCTCTCTTTCCATCCCGAGGGGTTTCCCCCACCGCTTCCCAGAAATACCTTATCGGACATAGGATCTGCCCCGTCCTTTTTGGTTTAGCTGTGCTGGCATGGCAGGCAGGTGAGCTGGGGGTGCTGGCAACTCTTGCTGGACGTTGCTGGTGGGACTGGCAACGTGCAACGTGGAGGAGATGTCGGGGGCCGGCGGGGCCCCGGGTTTCTCACCTTTTCCTTTTCCATGGCAGAGCTGGCTGGGATCAACCGATCCCCCACTGGGGACATCCAGAGGCCTGAGCGTGGCCGGGAGCCACTGACGGTGCCTGTCTGCTTTTTCCTTCCTAGAAACTGTCCATCTCCGCCCGGGGACGCTGCTGCACCTGAGAGGCTTGAAGCTCTGAAATACCAGCGGATAAAGAAGCCCAAAAAGTCATCCAAGGGCTCCTCGAAATCCAGAAAACAATCCAGTGAGTGCGAGGACGCCACAATCCCCATCAGCATCCCCTCTGTGCTCCCATGGGCAAAGCCCAGGCAGTCCCTGCCTGCTCCAAAGCCATCCCTGGATGGTGCCCTCACCCCGTATCCCTTAAGGGATGGCTCCCTATGCTCACCCTGTCCCTCCCCTGCTCCTCCCCACCTCCAAACTGAGTTCCCCTTCCATGCATCTCCCATCTCTAGCGATTTGGTTTGGATTCTGAGTGTCAGTTTTCCATGATGCCCTTCTCACCAAGCAGTTGGATTCAGGGCCAGGCTTGCTGTAACCTCTCTTTTACAGCACGCAAAGCACTCTGCTTGCTGCTGGTGCTGCCCATCACCGCTGCCTCTGGTCCCATCTATCTTGGGTGGAACAGGCTTCCAGGGCAGTGGTGGAGTCACCATCCCTGGAAGCGTTCACACACCGTGTAGCTGAGACCCTCAGTGACATGGTTTAGTGGTGGGGAATGGTTGGACTTGATGATCTTAAAGGTCTTTTCCAACCCACTTGATTCCATGCTTCTATGATTCCATGATTCTCTTCCCCCGCAGACGGCTCTGCCTCCCAGGTTCAGCACCTTCCCAGCTCTCAGGTACTGTGGCCTGACGAAGCTGTCTGCCTCCGCAAGAAGAAGAGACACCCGCGCCCCCCCCCCCCCGCCTCTCGGCGCTCAAGGACGACCTGTGCCACCGGCAGCTCCCTGAAGACCAGACAGCCATCCTCAACAGCGTGGACCACGACGACACCAGCGGCCACGCCACCTTGCTTTAGCCTAGCGCCGGCCCGACATGGTTAAAC
>NW_009924463.1:295-6489 GCF_000696875.1 Nestor notabilis | reverse complement strand
TGAGCCTACCGCCGGCCCGACATGGTTAAACAGGACGGGGTGGAGGGAGCCAACATCGTGCCGCCGGGGGACGGAGGTGATGGGGGACATGGTGGGGGACGCCCCTCTGCTGGTGGCTCATGGTGGGCATGAGCTGGGGGGACCTTGGGGCAGGTTGGGGGGATGGAGAGGATGCCTGGGATCTGCTGCTCCCCCCCTGCTCCGGATGGCTTTGGTGGGGTGGGAAGGGGGAGGTGTTGCACCTCGGTTTCAGGAAAGATCTTTAGGCTTAAAAGGCATCGATGGAGCTTTTGACATCGCTTCCACAGTGTGAGGTTAGGGAGAAACTGTGGGATTGGGCAGCTCAATCGCTGGAAGGAACTAAATGGCACAGGGTGTAATTAGTTGACAAGAAGCCAACAACCCAGCCGGGAACTGCTAATCCCGTGAATCTGATCATGATAAAACCATGACCAAATAATCCCAGGAAAGCTGGAATTGTGAAAATCACCCTGCCTTCCCCTTCCCAGCCTCCTTTTGTGTGAAGGTAGCAGCAACAAAACCATCCGTGACATCTTTCCTTACCTATCTCTGAAAGGGAAAACCAGAAAGACCCTGAGCCTCTGTATTGGTCTGAGGTAGAATCCCAGACTGGTTTGGGTTGGAAGGGACCTTAAAGCTCATCCTATTCCAACCCCCTGCCATGGGCAGGGCCACCTTCCACTAGAGCAGGTTGCTCCAAGCCTTGTCCAACATGGCCTTGGATGCTTCCAGGGATGGGGCAGCCACAGCTTCCTTGGGCAGCCTGTTCCAGATGTGAGGAATCACCATTTCTCTGTGTATTTGAACGGTGTTAACGCTGTGTGAACACGCAGGTATGGGGCTGCTGTCAACCGAGGGTCTTTGCCCCCCAAAGTCTGGTGTCCCTCAGCTTTGATGAGGGTGGTTTTGATTAATTCTTCCTGACACTTTGTGTTATCGCTGGTGCGTTCAGTGCTACGTAGGGATGTGATTTCTTCCTGCAGTGACGTTTGTAATCCTGGTTCACAACTGCCACACGGGGAGATGCAGGCGTGCAGACCAAGGGGGTTTGGCCACGTAGTCCCAAAAGCCTCCATCAGCAGATGCTGAGCCCAGGGAAAGCAGCTGGAAAACCCCCAGCTCTGCAGATGGAGATGGATGATGGCTCCTTGGAGCATCCGTGCAAAGCTAAGCCCGGCCTTTCGTGTTGGCTTAAAACACGTTGCTGCTGGTTTCACTGGTTTCCCCCTTCTTTCTCCTGCTCCAGCCTGGCCGTGGAGGCTGTGAGCCCCACCAGGGTTGTGTCCTTGCCTTTGCTCCATCCGAGGAGACCTGCTGTTCCCCTCTTGGTAATGCTGTTGTATCTCTTCACCAGAATGTATTTCAGCCCACGTAGGGTAGGTTTGGCGGCCGGTGGTTTTCTGGATTGCATAGGCCTTTTGTTTTCCCTTTAGCAGGAAAGGTGTAGCCTGCCCCCGCGAGCAACCAGGCTCCCTTTCCTGCTCTGCCTCCACTCTCTGACTGCGTGGCCTTGGGCAAGTCACTCAACCTTTCTGTGCCTCAGTTCTCCCATCTGTAAAATGGGGATAAGTCATATTTGAGCACTTTGAACGAGCACTTTGGTCACCTACAGACTGCGAGTGCTACCTACACGCGGAGTGCTAGTACCAAGTGATCGCTACCTTTAAAACATTCAGAGGTTTCGGGGGTTTGGAAGTGGTAAAATCAACCACTGCATCCAGATTTGCACACTTCTTCCTCTGAGTGCTAAACCCTCCAGCCTGCCTGGGAATAAACCACTGAGTGTTTCATGTGGATATTCTTGCTTCCAGCGGATTCAGGCTGTATAGAAGAAGCATCAGGAGAATCCAAGAGCCTTTAGGCATGTTTTTTGCCCCAGGCTCTCCATTTGCCTACGAAACTTTTGTTTATTCCCAGGTAGAATTGCCAAGAGATTCTCCACAATCTCGCCTTTAATTCTGCTTTGCCTTGGTTATTGCTCTTGCTGCTGGTTGAACCTCCAAGGGCTTAGATGTTTGGACAAAGACGTGAGCTCTCAGCTGGGATACAGCACTCCAACCGTGCCACGCTCCCTGGGAGCTCTTGGGTTGGAGCGCATTGATCCCTCTGCCTACAAATACCTGGGTTTGGAGGTTGTGCTTCCTCTTGCAGCAGGACGCTCGGCTACCTGCCACCCCAAAAAGCAGAGTGCCGTGTCTTTTCCAATCTCAAAGCCTTGACTTAGGTTTGAACCACTTGACAATGAATCCTCTAACTCGATAACGTGATATCTCGGAGCTTTAACATCGTGTAGGTGGTCTTCAAACCGTGAGCAGGTTTGTCTTGGGAAGGAGGGAGGGTGTTGTAGGAATGCCCCTCTCCTTCCAGCCTGCACCAGGGCTTTCTATTGAGGACGTGATGTTAAGAACCTCAACTATCAGAGCGAGAATTCAACCTCTCTAACGGTATGACTGCGAATTTCTTTGCTTTGAGTGTGTTTTAGGGGGTTTTCCCTAGAATCCGCTCGGATCTGAATTGATTTAATGCCATTCACCCGCTCGGCAGCGGGAACACTCTGCCTGGGTAACTTCAGCTCGCCGGTAACGTCAGTGGGCTGCTCCTGATGGACAGGTGACAATGGGGGCCGGGGGGAGGCTTCGTGCTGACTTGCTCTTCCTTTTGCTCTTGTTGCCTCAACCTCTCTAACGGAAGGTTGGGGGGTTTTTTATCCTTTGAGTGCTTTCCAAGCTGTTTATGACGCCCGTTCCTATGGGCAAGGTGATGTCTTCAGGCTCTTGAGGTCGCTACCTCGGGACTGTGCCCCTGTCCCATCTTCAGGAGCTCTAGAGGATTTGGAGCGCAGGGAAGGTTGATGGAGCGCGCCGGCTTGCTGGGTCAGTCTTTTTGAGAGTTGTTTTCCTTTTGCAGGTGTTTTGAGCCACTGGGCCCCCTGCTTTTCATGGTCTTCGATCTTTAGAGGCTGGAGCTGCAGCCCTCTCTCTTTCAGCCATGCTGCTGGAGTGGGAAATCCCGCCCGGGCGCCTCATGGAAGCGGCTCTTCCCTAAAAACCATCCTTAACTCCTTTCCCTGCTAGACCGAGCTACCTTCCGATAGACTCGGGCTGTGCTTTGGCAGACGGGCTCACCTCTTGCTTTGGCAACCTCCTGGCTTCTCCCAGCCCTCTGGTTTCCCTCCAGGGGGTCGCTCCTCTCTCCTCCCGTGGACCTGGGACATCGAAGCTGTGTCAGACGATGCCAAACGCTTCCCCCATTTCATCCCTGTTTGAACTCCGTTTCGCTTTGGTGGTTTGCAAACACAGCTGCTGCTGCTGCTGCTTCATCTCCTTCCTTTTATTTTTCTCCTTCATGCTGCAAAATATATCATGGTTTTTATCTCCCTGGGCCCAACTCTCTTATTTGCTAAGCTTGTCTGAGGTAGACGGCTCTTCCTTTAGCAGTAAGCACACGATTCCTCCTTGCACGTTCTGAACTTGATGCGTTTCAGTAGGTCCTTTGGCAAACCCTGGGCCAAAAGTGAAGAGATGCCTCTGAATCACAGGAATATTTGTCCCTGGGCTCCACCAAGGCATCAGTGCAGTGGGCACCAACCTGCCTTTAGGTGGGTCTTGCTGCGAGGTGGCCATGGTGGGGATGCTCCAGTGCTGTTCTCCACCACCGTGGGGTTGCAGGATTCGGCTGCCAGGTCACACCGAGAGGTAGGTACCGGAATGTTACTGAGATCCTTCGGGAAGAGGGGGTAGTTATGGGATGCTGTTCCTCACACCCTCTCCGTCAATCCTGTGCTGTCCCATTGCTTTTCCAGCAGGAGCTGCTGAGCAATCAGCCATGGATTTTTAAGTTGACTTTGCCATGCAAACCCACTGGTAGTTTTGGTTTTGCAACGTTGGCATGAAGGGAAATGCAAGTTGGTCTAAATGGGAGAGAGGGAACGTTTAGGGCTCGCTTATGGGGCCCTGTTTCTGTGCCTGCCATTGACTGCATCCACAGGAGCGATGGGGTTGTAGGATAGAAGAGTCTGTTCGCAGCTCTGCCATGGGCCTGGGATGGGGACCTTGGCAGAAGGCATGGTTTGTGGTCTCACTGGGTCCATGTGTAGATGCCCCCTGAACAGAGTGGTCCCCATGAGCTCAGGTGATGGTTTTCCCAGGGGAGGATGCTCACTGCTGCTGCCGTGGTATCAGTCACTTGTGATTTGGAGGCTGGGTTTGGTCGCTGATGGGCTCCAAGGTTGCTGATCTGGCGGTGTCTCCTCATCCGCTGGTTCAGTGCCACCCTTGGAGGTGATGGTGTTTGGATATATAGATGTATAGGGAATATAAAGGGAATAACAACTTTGCTGTACCTACCTCCAGGGGTGGAGGTGTGCTCACACACAGCACAGGCATAGTCCTGCAGGGCTTAGTGATGGCATCTGGGCATGACACATGCATTTGAGATGTGCTCGTCCCTTGCAGCCTGTCTTAGGGCATTTTGGTTTCTCCTCCTGCTTCGGCAGTGATGCAGATTTGGGAGTTCTCTGGAGTTTTGGGTTGGTTTCAGCTGTGGTTCTTGGTTTGGGATGTTCTTCAGCGAGGCTGGACCAGCTGCTGGCTGCCTTCAGGGGTTTCCACGTGTCCCGTTTGGCAGAGTCGATGCTTTTTGTGGCAGGACATCTTTCCAAGGAACTGGAGTCAAACACACTGTATATATGAGCTATAAATACATAGAGAAGCGTAGGACAAAGGTAGATGTATGCAGAAGTCCAGTAGATTTGCATGTTGGGGGTATGTTTGTCTTTAGGGGAGAGTGTTTAGAGCTGTGCTGGATGGGGGGGGATTGGGATGGGCAAAGCTGGGTGGAGGGGTTGGGAGCAGCCGGAGCCTGGGGGGGTGGGATTTGGGAATGGACCAGGCACTGCAGCCCTGCTGCACACAACCAACCCCTGCTTTTGATATTAATTACCCCCCTCCCCGTTTGTTTCACGTGCTTTATTCCTTGTATGTGGCTCACCCCAGGCCAGGACATTGAGTCTCAGGAGTGACAGGTCCTTCCCTCTGAGTGTGCATGACACAGGGAAGGGACATCACGTTGGTGCGGTCGTTTAAAGCAGAGGCAGCACCACGCAGGAACTCTTCCCTCAAGTCCCTCTAGATGCTGCTCTCCGGTTACTGATGCGGAAGCATCTGTTCTTCCCAGAAAAAGCATGAGTCAGAAGGGATGAGAAGGGATAAGGCTAAATTTGTCGCTCGGGATGAGGAACGCGGTGCCAGCCGGGCCCAGCAGTGGCTCTTTGCTGGCACAAGATGTTCTTACCAGTGGCTTTTCTTTCCTTTTTGCTTTTTTAAACCTCATTAGCAGGACTGTTAATATCTGTTCCCTAACGATAGCAGATCCTGTGCTGGCACCATGGGGCTGGCTGAATTCAGGCTGGATGCTCTGCGGGAGCCCATCCCCGTGCTCTCTGGGCTGGTAAAGACAACGAGATGTTTGCTCCCACTTCCCCCCTTCACCTTAGTTGTCTTTTTTGCTGAGCATCTTTACTCCTCCCTGCCTGTGTTTGCCGGGGAGGAAAGGCTGGGAAGTACAATTTGCTCCTCTTAGAGGTGATTGCTGGAATCTGCCTGAGCTGGAGGCTGTGGGAGCAGAGATGTCACCTCCAATCTGGCAGCAAAAGAGGAAACTCAGTGTTAAACTCCATTTCCATCAGCCTGTATGTGGTGTGGAGCTGCTGCTTCCTGGGAAAGGGCTGGAGATGGGAGCCTGATCCCCTTCCCAGGTGACTGGGATGAGCGGGGGCCTCCCAGTGCCGTGTTTCCCTGGTATTCCCTGTTTCTATGTGTTTTGACTGGGCAGGTTTCTGCTAAGCTGCCAGTTCCTCATCTCTTGTGTTGGCAGTAGGCGTCTTGCTGAGTGACCTCGGGCCATGTGCCAATGAGCATCCCCAATCCCAGGGCTGCATCCCCAATCCCAAGGCTTTGGCTGCCTTTTGATACATGCATGGATGGATGAAGGACCATACTGGGGAGGGGGTGGGCAGGAGAAATGGGGGACAGACAGGCTGGTCCAGGCTTTAGGGGGGTTTGGACATGGAAAGCATGTGCTGTAGTGGTAGCTAAGGATTTGTACTGGTTGGAGTGGGGTGGGACACGTGCTATGGAGGAGTCTTTGCCCAGATTTTTGCTTTACCATCCAAA
>NW_009924463.1:0-243 GCF_000696875.1 Nestor notabilis | reverse complement strand
TCCTGAGGTTCCAGGGGACCGAGAGGGCTGCAAAGGGGGTGCCCATCTTCCCGGGATAAGGCATTTGTGTGGCCTGGAAGCCCCTCACATTTCCACCCCTTTTTCCCCAGCACTTCTATTAAGAACAAAAGAACTACTTTCCAACAGAGCCCCAGTATCTCTGTCTAAAGAAATGATATTGGTGTCTGGAAACTGCATTGTATATACAAAATGAAACAAATATATATTTACTTTCTATTTTAG
>NW_009924462.1:0-5063 GCF_000696875.1 Nestor notabilis | reverse complement strand
CAGGACTGGGCTTTCCCCAGCTGTGGCTCGTCCCGGAGGGGAGATGTTTCTGCCTGGGCCCCTTCTTTGGGTTGCGGGTTGCACAAAGGCGTGTGAGGTCGTGTACGTGTCCCTGTGGATCCTGTCTCATAGTGACAGTTTTGTGTCCGGTTTCGATGCACACGCACCTTGCTGAGTGGGGAAGACCCACGCGAGTCTCTCATCCAAAAAGGTTAATCTATTAAACAATTTCTTGTAATAGTTTGACTTGTTGTACAGATTAACAAAATGATGGTGGTTGTCACATCCTTGGCAGTTTTCAAGGCCAGGCTGGATGGGGCTTTGAGCAACCTGCTCTAGTGGAAGGTGTCCCTGCCCATGGCAGGGGGTTGGAGCTGAATGAGCTTTAAGATCCCTTCCAACCCAAATCGTTTGATGATTCCACAGTGCTCAACTTGGGGCCAGTGCTGTGTCTGTGCGATGAGCGTAGCCCATGCCAGTCACCCTGGGAAAGTGGCTGCCATCCGGGCTGCGGAGCAGAGTGAGCTCTGGATCTCTGGAGCAAACTCAGGAGGTTTTGTGCGTATGGTTGGGAGCAGCCACATGGGATTCTGGCTGAGGCAACGAGAGGTTGATGGCTCCAGGGAGCCCCTGGATGAGCCGGCTTCGATGGCTGTTGCTCTCCATGGGCCCAAATCCCCCTAGATTTGGGTCAAGCCTGTGGTCTGCTGATAGGATGGGGGTGCAGGACTGAGCCCCTGGGCTGTGCAGGGCTAACACTGGCTACTCCAGCGAGGGCTACAGCAATTTGGCAAGTGAAGGTGGGAGAAACAAATCCCTTCTCCTTGGCTTCAGCATGGTTAAATTGCCTTGGTTGGAGCTTCCACCCTGGGCCAGAAACACAGCTGGGATTAGAGGTGAGGGCTCCAAATCAGCCAGCGAAACCCGAAAACTAGATCCTGGTGCTCTGAGAGCAAATGGGTCTTTGCATCTCAATGTAGCACAGCGGGACCTGGTGCCCGAGGGGGAAGCCTCCCGCCCTTCTCCTGGGGGTTTATTGCCCCCAGACAGTCTGGTTTCCTGATTGCTCTTGCTCACATTCCTGTAGGAAAAGAGAATTAGCTGGGTTGCCTCTGTCAGGAGCATCCCACCACCCGGGGAGCAGTGCAGCCTCCTGGTGTTCCCCATGGGGTCCCATGTGCAGGATTTGCTGCATTCAGGAGATGTGAATGTTGGGTGGAAGTGGGTTATTTTGGGCACATGTGTGGCTGCCAAGGGGCTTTGTACCACCAGAAGCAGGACAGCTTTGGGCAGATGTTGAGTGTTTCTCCTTCAGGTCGGGCTTTGCCTCCGGCCTCACTTGGTGGTGGCACAAAGTCGCTGCTTCCCTGCAGCGGAACAGCCAGGGCTGATCTCCCACCATGGAGCATCCCAGCACCGGCTCAGCCCCAACCCGTCCTCAGAGAGGGACCAGAGTCACGCTCCCATTCTGGCCTCGCTGCTTTTGGGGGGCTTTTTTGTGGCCCTTCTACTGATGCTTTCCCCATCCCAGCATCCGGGTGCTTCCTTCCCAAGAGCTGGTGCCAGCTCTGCTCCCCACAGAGGCAGTCAGGCCTGGGAGGGCAAAAGCCACAACCAGGGGGGACAACACACAGGGCTTGGGGTGCCCCAAACCAGCTATTGGAGTTTAACACCCCAGAGCCCCCCATAACCTGCTCCTTCCCCTCTTCATTTACATATGTGAATGATGACCCACAGGAAGTAATTGTGGGAGAAAGAAGGGAATTGGCCTCTTTAGATCTATTAAATCACTTTATTACAGGAACCAGGTCTGAATGGCCCTTCTCTGCAGGGAGCGCGTCTCCATCTCCCTCTCCCTTTATCTGATCACAAAGAGATTAAAATCTCGGCAGGACAGGAGACTAACAGGGCTCCTCAGGGCTGTCTTTCCCTCACATTGTGAGCTAAAAATGAGGCATTTGGGTTCAAATGCCTCCCCTGGACACTGGAGATGGATTCATTTGGGGGCTGTGAGGAGATAAGGGGGATGAAGCACAGAGGAGCAGAGCAGGTCCCTCCGAGGAGGCGAAGGGCTGAGGGTCTCAGGGTGGCAGAAACCAGGCTGGTGCTGGTGAAGAGCCCAGAGCTGCGGTGGTGCCCTGGGGGGATATGTGGCATTCCCGCTGTGGCTCTGAGCGTTGCTTACAGGAGTGTGGGGAAAGCAACCAGGAAAAAGGGAGAGGTGAAAATCTGTCCATGCCCTGGCCCCAGGGCTCGGTGCTGCTGCCCGGAGCAGGATGTGGGAGCACAGCCCAAACCTGACTCTGCCATGCTGGGCTGAGAGCAGAGGGGATGGGGTTGTCCAGCCCCTGGAAACCGCTCAGCTCTGTGGCTCCAGGCGTTTCTTCAAGCCAATGGGTCTAAATCCCTGGTAAAGGCAATTTTACTTGTGATGTTTCTTGTTCCTTCTCATGATGTTGGCAAGGAGAGGTGCTGGGCACCGCTGGGACCCTGCGGCTGCTGTGGCCATGGGGTTTTTGGTCACTGGCATCTCAGTGATGTGGTCCTGCATGTCCTTGTGGGGACATAAGGCCATGCTCATGGTTACACCCGCTGGGGCTGGGATGCGGCACCCCTGTCCTGCCTGAGTGCCCAGGGCAGCATGGGGCCAGCTGGGTGTATGCCAGCATGGGGGGGCTTCGGTTCCCCTGTGGTCCCTTGGGTGCTGCCATCCCCAGAGCCTCGGGGGGTGGCAGTTGGTGGAGAGGCTCCATCCCTGTTCAGTGGGGCAGGGAATGGGATGCAGCAGGATGACGGCTGCTGTTCAGCCATGGATTGCAGCTGAGCTGACCTGGGCTGTCGCCCACCTGCACTCGTGCTGACCCCCTGCGTGCAGCGGGGTTTGGAGCCAGCCAAGACACCAGCATGACACGAGGTCTTGAAGTAAAAATAGAAGCACGTGTTTGGAGGCAGCTCCATCCATGAGCAGAGGCAGGGGCACACGGGAGGATTTCTCTGTTGGGGACCATAGTCCAGCCTTCCCATGGGCTGCTCCACTGTCTTTCCTGGCTCCCGGGCGCAGTGCAGGATCTGGCTGGGGGGGTCTGTGCAGAGCTGGGATGCAGGAAAGGGGAAGGGGGAACCCTTCAGAGCAGCTCTTTGAGTCAGTGCGTTGGGCCCGTGATGCTCACAGAAGCTCAGGGCACATTTAGTATCTCGCTTTTTCTGCTTTCTCATGTGCATCACTCCTGTGTTTGATCCCTGGGATCAGAGTCACCCCAAAGCTCTGGTGGTGGTGGCTGCGGGACCTGGGAACACCAGGGTTACGGGTGTCCCTGGGGAAGGGATTCCCTGGATAGAAACAGTTGGAGCTTTGCTTTGGGGAAAATTCAGTAGGATGACATTTTTTGGTTGGTTTGGTTCTTTGTGGGTTCGTTATTTGGTTTGTTTGGGCTTTTTTAAGTAGCCGCTGGAATAAAAATGGTATCTCCACATCCTGATGGCAAATGGTGAAAGAGAGCAGCTTTATTCCATCCCTGAAACTCCCTCAAGACGCACACACAAAAAAAGCCTCCTGTCTCCGTCTAAAGATTAACTGATGGCTGCAGGCACATCCCTTCCCCCAGCTCCCCCTCTCAGCCCCAGGGTGAGGGGCAGTGAGAGAAAACACCCTTAAATGGTCTCCCAGATAAAATGGCCCAAATGAATGGGATTGCTCCCGTTAAGGCCAGGGATGGAGCTGGCAAGGGCTGGGATGGAGCCGCTGGCTTGCTGAGACCCTGTCCCTGCCACCCTCAGCTCGAGTTTCCTTTTCCCTGTATACTCGCTCCCAGTAAAAGTGGGATGAGGACAAAATCCCTGATGGAAGATGTGCTGCTGTTCCCGGCCGTGCCCCTGCTTTAATGTGGGAGTATGAGATTAATGTGCAGTTGCTGATCCCAATGAGCTGCCCCTGGGAAGTGTGGGAGGGTTTGGGACCTTCAGGGTGGGGAAATATACAACTAGGGCAGCTGAAAGTGTGAATTTTGGGCAGGTAGCTGGGATAAACTCTGTGGTGAATGCTTTCTTTTCCAGAATTGGTATCTACCGTTCAATGATGCTGGTTTATGGTGGAAAACGAGGAGCAAATGTAGTTGCTTTGGTAGTAAAATGGCTTTATTTTGGCTTTACTTGATTTGGGGAATAAATCCATAGTGTTATTGCGCCAGATGACAGTAGGGAGACACTGGAAGTTCTGTTAAATCCCCTGTGCTTGCCCTGATGGGCTCCCGCAGGCATCATCCTCTTTATCTCTGCACAAGCCCCCGGAGCTGAGGAAGGACGCCCTTCCCGAGGAGCATCCGTCGGGTGCTTGTATGGGGCCGAGGTGCAGGAAGGGACATGGGATGATTCCTGCTCCAAGCCTTATGTGTGTGAGCCCAAAAATAGCAGCAGTGCAGTCCCTGGCCCTTGAAATGCCGGCACCGGGAGATTTCCTGTGTGGTTTGGGAAGAGGGAAGGGCTTTGCTCCGGGATGGGTCCATGCAAGGGGCTGTGAAGGCAAAGGGATGTTTCCCTGCTGGCCTCATGGCCGATGGTGGCCCTGGTGTGGCATGGGGGGCTTGGCTCACAGAGCCAAACCCTGCCCAAATGTGCTTCGGGGGCTGTTTGCTGTGGGGCAGCGCCCAGCTGATGGGAGACCTCTGCTGGAACAGGGCTGGGAGCTGGGCTGAGCCCGCTGCATCCCAGCGGGATGGCGATGGCAGTGCCTGGTGGCAAGTGGAGCTGTGCCCCAAAACACC
The DNA here is from genome assembly GCF_000696875.1 of Nestor notabilis. NCBI lineage: Eukaryota > Metazoa > Chordata > Aves > Psittaciformes > Psittacidae > Nestor > Nestor notabilis. The sequence continues at coordinate 303 of NW_009924462.1, read as the reverse complement.
GGGTGAACCCCTGCCCACCAGCCTATTGCCAGTGCAGGAGCTGAGGAAGGGGCTGCTCTGCACCGAGCCTGAGCCCTGCAGGGCCAGGGGTGGCCGAGGGCTGGGGCTGCTCCCCCGGGATGAGTCCATTGGGATCACGGTGGGGTGAAGATGGCTGGGACACATGGGGCTCTGCAGGGTGCCCTGCACCTCAGCTGATGCCTTAAAGCCATCAGCACAGGGACAGCTTGAGCAAAATGAGGGATATGGGGGGACAGGGATGCTGTGGTGGCTCTGGGGACAGAGGGGGGCTGAGGCCGATGG
>NW_009924461.1:0-31987 GCF_000696875.1 Nestor notabilis | reverse complement strand
GAAGCGGATCAATAGAGATGTCTCTGAACCTTTTTCGCATTGTAAAGGTCTGCCTTGCCTTTTAAAAACACGTTTAGATTAAAAAGTAAACTAAATAGAAGCAGCCGTGAATCACTACAGTAGCCTCCATGGCTACAGAAATGCGGGAGAAGTCTCTTCTTTCTGGACGGCCGATTTAAAGTAGGCTTACTAAGTTGAGGATAGTTAACTTGATTTTAGATCCACGTAGCTTTTGAAGGGGCTTTCTCTTTTTTTTAATAAAAAGGCTTCCCTTACGTGCTTGTGGAAGACAGTGAAAATCCTCACTGCTCATTTTCTGGATTTTCCTGTGAGTGAGAGAGCCCAGTGTCAGTACTATTTCTCCTCTGTCTAATGCAAAGCACAATTGCTGGTTATTCTGGGAGCTGAACTCGGAGTGACTGCTGCGGAAGGTAGACCTCAAGATCTGAGCAGAGGCAGTGTATTGATTCCATTAGCAGAATTTAGTGATCTACCGCCAGATCCCTTTTAACACAGTCACTTTCCCAGAATTAAAGTTCTCAGAGCGTCGATCGCTGTTCTAGGCCAATAGATGGCATAAGGTACTCAAGCTAACATCGTAAGAGGGCAGAGGAGGCAAGAATGCACTTTGTACACGAGCCAGGATTTTCAGAGGGTATTTGTGAGTCAAATTCTGTGTATCCGACTTGGGGCACTGTGAGAGGGTCTCATTTTCAGAAGCATGTCCTGCGCCACACGTTCTTATTCTTCTATGTCACAACTGCAGCATTTTCCAAACTCCTCCTCTGTTTAAGCAGTGAGGGTTAAGTCACACACAGTTTTGGTAGGATTCGATCTCTGTTGATACCCTAAATTCACTAGGATGCAGAGGTGGCTTTTTAACTTTACAAGGTGTATTTCATAACTGCTGCTAGGGGGAAGCTGCCCGTTGCAGCAGTGTTGAAACCAGTAATCATTTGTGATGAGAATGGAGGGGGACTTTACAGAGCATTGCATCCTCTCCTCATTGACTTAATCCTTCTAGATTTCACTGCTCAAAAAGGTAGTACTTGAGGGAGAGGAAGACAGTATAGATACTTAGTTTCAGTATCCATACTTCTGCTGAGATAGCACCGTGGGTAGAAAAAGATGATTTTTGCCTTTGGAAATTGTGTAGATTATTTGTATATAGGTGGTAACTAAATGATAATAAAGAGCTTTAGCTGACAGTAATCATACTTAGCTTTAATATGGTGCTTGTTATCTGTAGATTTCAAAACTTTTCTTTGTAAAAAGGTGTAGTATTATTACTTCAGGTTGAGTTTGTTTGTTTGTTTGGTTTTTTTTTTTGCCTCTTAATTGCAGGAACTGAAGAATGGGAAAAGTCCATAAATAGTATCCAAATTTCCTAAGTCACAGTTACTTCCTTCTTTTTCTTCTGTTAGACCTTCTTTATACAGGCTAACAGGTTTGTTTAAGTTGATCTTAGAATAAGAAAAACCTACATGTACTTACAGCAGAGGATATTAAAGGTCTTTTTGAAGAGACTGTCTTGAACAGTGCGTGTACCTGTCTCTGCTCTAAGTCAATCCACAGAAACTTCCTATTTTTGAGTGTGGGCAAAAGAAAATCAGTGAGCAGCGGTTTTCAGCTGAAATGCAAACTCCAGTGTGATCCGTAATGTTATTCCTGAGACAGGTGAGGTCAAATGTTTTCCTAAAGTGTTCTTTGTAGGAACAGAGAGGCCCTGAAGGAAAAGCTCACCCTCTCTAGGACTTAGCAAAATTCCCAGGTCAAGAAGAATAAAACCACCTCAAACCTGAACAGATGATAAATCAATATTAAGCCATCTTAGTTGGGCAATTACAGCTATAACAAGGTAAAATCAACTATTAGTCCTCAGTGCCAAGAGCAGGGGCCAGGCTCAGTGTCAGTGCAAAGCAAGGTTCAGCAGTGACTAAGCTGAGCTGCAGAGCCACCTTAAACCCATATGGAGGGTGGAGATAGCTGGGCATTCCCCACTCAGCATCAGTGCATCTTCTAGAGGTGAGTTTTTTGTTCTGGCTGAGCCCCCAGTGAAGCCGGACACGTTGCCTGCCTCTGCTGGGATCACTGTCAAAGACCTCTGCCACTGCTCCTGTGCTCCTGCTCCACTGCTCCTGCTATTTGCATCCCTTCTCCCTACCAGCTGAACAAGCTGAGCACCATGTGCTCTCAGCTAAAGTAAGTGCTGGTTAACAAGGTGGGTGTGTGAAAGGCAGATGCTCTGCAGAGTCTGACATGAGCTAGGGTCAGAGTGAGAAGCAAACTGTATCCTGTTGGACAACATCTTTCTTAACAGCTTGTCCTTTAGCTTGGTTACTTGAAACAGGTTGTGGCCATGCTTTCTGCCTTTTCTACTGGAATCGCTCTCTGGCCAAACTCATTTATTTGCAACATGCCTCCTGTCTAAAGGCTCTTGATTTAAAGAACTTGCATACTTGCTACTGGGGCATATATATTAAAAAAGATATAGTAAAGGCTAATGACTAGGAACAAGGCTCAAGTCTCTTAAACGCACATCATTCCTTGCCTTGCAAGTTTTCAGCTATGGGATGTCTGCCAAGGACACATAATAAAACAGAGTTCATGAATAAATAAAATATATTCCACTAATTTGTGGATATTTTCTTCTTATCTTGCCTTTGCCTTGTCTCTTTGTTCTTATTTCTTGCTCTACATCTATTTTTTTTCTGTTTAGCCTCTTTCTCTTTTTTAATTTATGGGATCATCTTATTTTTTTCCCATGTTGCCTCTTTATTTTCTGAGGGGAAAAATACCCCCAGAAGACTGGGCAGGATGCTGTCTGATTGCCTTTGCCTGGTTCTGTGTAGAGGGCCAAATTCCCAGCTGACAGAAACTGTCCTTGGCCTGTTCCGGTTAATGGTTCTGCACCAGTTAATGTCAGGTGACCATCTGCTCCAAAGTATAACCCCAGTATACTTCTCCATACTTTACAATTAGTTTATTTTTTTCCCCCCATTCCTTCTGTCCCCTTTTATTTATTCCATATTTTACTGATGAGTATGTTCTAGTCTGCCTTGTCTTGCCATCATTCATAATGCATCTGAAGTGTTAACAGTAGTGTGTTAAACTTCTGTAATCCATCATTTGTGGATAACTCACCCATTTTCTCTTAGAAGGGGGTTCTGTATGTGACAGTTGCTTGTAATGGTTTTATTTTGTTTTGTTTTTCATTCTGCTCTAGAAGAGATGACTTCTAAAATACTTTTCTTGGAGAGGAAGGTGGTATTGACCATATTGGTTCTTGGTTTCCGAGGGAGCTCATTCCACAGTTACGATCTTATTTTAAAGATAAATTTCTCTTCTGGAAATATGAGCCTTATTATTTACGTTAGGAGGTCCCATTGTGGTCACTATTCTTGTTCTAGAGCTCAGTTTACTCTGGATTCAGGCCATTTGCTGTGTTAAAGCCTGAGACCTTGATTTTTGTGTGCTATTCTGCAAGGAGCTATGGTAAGTCTGGAGTAAGCATGGTGGTCTCTGTGGTTGAAGTTTTAGCAGTGTTGATATAAAACATCATGGAAAGCTTCACACTGATATCTGTCTGCTAGGTATTCCTAATGTCCTTGGTCTTAGCATAACTTTATGTTCTTTACCCCTTTATCTTCAAGAGCTTTATCCTCAAGCTCTCCAACTCATCTTCCTGCCCTTCACACTAAAGTGCCTTCCCATTCCTGGCAGGTGAGTGGGGACTGAGGTGAGAGATCTTGATTTACTGGCTCTCATACCTGCTGAGGGGTTGCTGGGAGGGGGCACAAAGGAAAGCTATTATGGCTCAGCCCTTTGGAGTCCCAAATGTTCAGAGCAGCACATCCCCTGACTGCAGATGTCAGGCTGACTTCAGTTTGCTCTGTGCCTCTTGCCATCTCCTGGAGGTATACCTGTTCTGCTGGAGCCATGTATGCTCTAAACAGGACTGTCTTGGGGTAAAGGCTAATAAATGAACTTCTTTCTTTTTTCCCCCTCCTTTTGATATATTTTTGCCTCACCAGCCAGTAAAAACTAGCAAAGGCCACAAAGACAAAATGGAATGTGGCTGGTTTAGGGAGGACAGGTTATTTATCATCTGAAATAGAGAATTTTACTTCCCCCCTTTTTTTCTTCCTCTTTCATACATCTTTTTCCTTTGTTCATCAACTTGGACAAGCAATTTAGATGCCAAATGATACCTTAAAAACTGGGTAATTCTTCAATCTTTAATCATTCTAGCTCAGTTTAACCATTTTGGCTCAGCACTACTCTAATAACAGGCTTGGAGCTCAACCTGTGCAGAGGATTGCTAGTCTTCTCTTTTGGTTTTCACTAAAATCAGAGCAAATCAGAGGCTTTATGAACTTAGGAATGTTCAAGTAGAACATGTTGACCCACTATGTGATGTAGAACAGGTCACTTCTCAAGTCTCAGGTTTGGCTTCCATAGCATGGGGCTCAGGGCATCTGCCTCACAGTGCTTCTAAGTTAAAGTGCTGTGAGATTTATGGACAAAACTGTCTTGTGTGTAATAGTCTTGTAAAACAGTATTAGCAATTTGCTGCCCCAAATAGAAGGCATTTTATATTTCTCCGTTTTTTGGTTTTTTTTCTGTGATCCTAATAAATTGATTGCTGCTGTTTGTGTAATTACAGGCAGGTTACCTGTGGGATGCAGAAAATCAGCTTGAGGAAAAGCTTATGACAGCACTGATTTGCATGGAGGAGTTAACACACAGCCTGGGTAGTTTGATAAAAATTGGAAGCACTTCTGATAGCTTTGCTCTGCTTCTTTCTTCTCTTCTACCTCCTCTTCTTGAGCTCGCAAAAGCTGATGCTGCTTCCAGCGGTGTTAACTGCTGTGAAGGCTTCAGTTCAGAAACCTCCTAAGTACCAGAGCAGAGTGTATTGCAGAGAGCAAGGGGATTCTCACTCTTGTCTTTAGTGAGAAAATAGAGTTCATCGTTTGTGAGATGCATTGATAAATCTATAACATTACTTTAGTGTACAATTACTGTCAATCAGTATGTTTAAAAGAGAGGCTGAAGGGGATCATATGTGCCCTAAAGAAGACTCCTTTTTATTAAAGTTTTTATTATATTTTTTCTTTTCCATCTTTTTAATTAAAATTCTTCAGTTGTCTGAATCATTGTAACTGCTGATTTAACTGGATTATGATTCCAATGCTGCTTTGTAATTTCATGAACTTTATTTGTTGCCAATTGAAAGAAGACCAAATAGAGCCATAAGTTAGGGTTTGATTTTGAAAATAACTAACTCATTACTGCAGCAAAAATTTAAACGAGTCCTCCATGGTTTAGCCCTAGCTAGTGACAAGCACTGAATGATGGTTTCAGAATGACATTTTAGTGGCATACACCTTTTCCATGAATAAGCTGCTGAAAAAGATGCTGCCTTATATATTCTCCTTAAGCTAAGAAGATCTGTGTGTCTCCCCATCCAGTGCAATGTTTGCACCGGAAAGGACAGACAATATGGATAAATACTGCTCTTTTAATTCACGCATGGAATTGGTAAAAGCTTGAGCTGAACAAGGGGGAAAGCATGGGTCCTTGATGATATTTTAGCTCAGTGTCATTATTCTGGAAACAGTAATAGTGTTTATAGTCTCATTTTTTGTATGCTGTTCTTCTCAGGGAGTTGTGATTTTGTTTTACTGTTTGCTGTGTGTCATGCCAGGTAGAGAACAGTTTTTCCCACTCATTTTGATTGATTTGTTAGGATGACAGAAAAGTACAAAACTAAAGACAAGTTAGCTCTTTGGGTCTCATAGTATATTTGACACTCAAATAAGAGTACATGTGGGACATGCTGAAACCTGTGAATCTTAAAAATGAGAAAAGCCTAATCTGCAAGCACTTGCTGCTAGGCAAAGTGCTTATTCCTGCCTCTTTGGGATGCTCCATCCATCCCCTAGCTGTGAAGCCAGCCTTTTCTGAGTTTTTCTGTAAGTGCTAGAGGGAAGGGGATGTGTTTCAGCCTTCTTAAGCTACCAGTTGTCCTTGAAGCTGAGCAAAAGCTGCAGTTCAGACGCTTTTTGCTTGTGCATATCCACCTCTATCTGGAAACTTTGGACTGCCTTAGCTGCACGTCTGACAGCTTCTGGCCCTAGGCCTGAGGCTTGGAACGTGGGCAGTCAGACATGTTTCTCTTAGAGATAAATCTTGGTGATTTCAGCTGGTATCAAGTGTTTATGTATTCAGATACAAAGGCTGAACTTTAAAGATCTTTGTGGCCCCTGGGGCCTGTGGGAAACTGCCACAGAAATGAAGTGAGAGGCAAAAGTCATCAGTTTTCTCTTCACGGCTTTACTGAGCACTTCATTCAAACAATGATCAGAAGAAAGAAATGTAATTTCAGGTGTCTTGTTTTTACTCCTAGTGAACTATGGATTAGCACTGCTGCTAAGGCCAAACAGGTTTTCACTTAGAGTGGTAATTAGTAGTACTTAGCTTCAAGCAGCAGCTTATAAAGGGAAACTGCCAACTAAAACCAAATATGTATTGTTCATAAAGTAGTTTCTTCCAATGCATTGCATGTGCTTAATTAATCTATTTTTTTTTTTTCTCTGAAGATATGTATTCAGGGTCTCAGATCTTCCTCTGGATTGTTGGTATGAACTGCCTTTGAAATCCTTGGGGCTTGTTGAGGGAGTTTATGAATCTGTCTAGCTGAAGGTTAGGCCAGGTAAAAGCCTAAGAAATTCCTCATTCTGTTAGTCTTCTGCAAAATCTCTGATGATTTTGTGGGATTAGGATTTACCCAGACATCTATCTTCAGTTTTCTTCCCTGGACACTTGTGTCAGTCATCTTAGACATTAGAAAAACACGTTCATAAAAATAATGTGGGAGAAGGAAGGAGGAGAGTTGTTTATGGATTCTGAAATTCCTTCTAATTTGGTTTGCTTTTATATTCTGTTCTAAACCTTCTGTCATGGGAAAGCAGTAGTAAAAACTACACCTGAGTAACGTTATAGGGCAGGGGCTTATAAGGATGCTGGGGAAAGACTCTTTGTTAGGGACTGTAGTGGTAGGACAAGGGGGAAGGGGGTCAAACTTAAACAGGGGAAGTTTAGGTTAGATATAAGGAAGAAGTTCTTTACAGTGAGGGTAGTGAGGCACCAGAATGGGTTACCAAAGGAAGCTGTGAATGTTCCATCCCTGGCGGTGTTCAAGGCCAGGTTGGACAGAGTCTTGGGTGACATGGTTTAGTGTGTGGTGTCCCTGTCCATGGCAGGGGGGTTGGAACTTGATGATCTTAAGGTCCTTTCCAACCCTAACTATTCTATGATTAGGTTGAGAAAATGGCTATATTGTCATGGGCTGTGCAAACACATGTATTACTATTGCCAGAATCCCAAGCATATAACACCTACAGTACCTTACAAGTTGTGCAAATATGCAGTATTATTTTGCATATGTAAATACAACTCTTCCTGAAAAAAATCTATGGGTAATAATACTGTCAGGTGGTGAGATGAATTGCACTGGTAGGATTAAAGCTTTTTTGGTGAAAAATCTATTTGCTGGCTGTTCCTTTTTTGTATATAATGGCAATGCCTCATCTATTTTGATGAATATTCAATTGAACAGTGGCACAGTGATGTAATTTTATATCTTAGGCTGTCGTGCACTTGGTTCACACATTTTTCTGGCAAATGTTCTTTCCTCCTGAATGCTTTGAGGGGGAAGCCAAACTGAAGTAAGTGGGGAACATACCTTTGTTTTTTGAGGGCTGAGATGGCTAATACAACTCTGATACACTGATGGGATGCTATTAAAAGGGAATTTGGCATCCTGGAGAAACTCAATCTAGGCTGCAGTAGCCCCATGCAATAGTACAGTTTGGGGGCCTGACTGAATGGAAAGAGCTCTGTAGAGAAAGACATGGGCATCCTGGTAGGCAATGTGTTGAACGCAAGCCAGCAGTGTTCTCTCGCAGTTAAGGCTAGCTGCATCCTGGGCTTTATTAGCAAGGCTGTAGCCAGCCGGTCCACAGAAGTGGTTGTTATTCCCTGCTTGGCACTATGAGACTGCACTTCAAGGACTGTGTCCAGATCTGGGCTTTCCACTCCAGACATTGACATACTGCAGTGGGTCCTACCCAAGGCCCTCAAGATGGTTGGGGGTTGGAATGCACAGCTTATAAGGAGAGGCTGACGAAGATGGGATTGTTCGATCTGGAGAATGTGCAGAGGAAGCTTTTACTGTGGTCCATGGTTACCTGATGGGTAACTATTCTCAGAGATACGCAGCAATGGGATGCAAGCCATTGAACACAATCTGGAATAAAGAAACATCTGATTAGACTTTAGGAAAGATATTTTAACCAGAAGAGGGATCTAACACTGATCTAGGTTGCCCAGAGTTTGGGAAATCCTGGAGACATTTAAACACTCAGTTGGCCCTGAATAGCCTACTCTAACTGGACCAGTTGTGAGCACTGGGTTGGAAAAGATGAAGTCCAAAAGATCTTTTAAACACAAATTAGTTTGTGATACCACCTGGAAAGCTAAGAGGAGGGGTGGGAACAAAGCAATGTCCAATATAGGAGTGGTGAGCATGTGTCCAGAAATCTGAGTTCTCTGAGAAACTGAGGCTTCTAGAAGCCTACGTATGGGTAAAGCTTACACAGTGGCTCCAAATACTATGTCCCCATCTGCATCTAACATTTCTGTAGCACCGTTCTACAGTCTGTCTTCCACTCTGAGCTGATACGTGATGGACACGGCTGGCTGGCTTGAGCTGTAGCATGCTGGACCAGCTGCCTCCAGTGTTGGCTGGAAGGCCACATCCAACTCCTTTTTTCACATCCAGAGGTTTCCATGCTCAAAAAAGTTACTCTTGTTGATATTCCCTCATGTCATGCATGCTCATACATTGTAAAAGTACTTGTATGCTTTGAAAGTGATTGTTAGATTGAAGCAGATTGCAGGATTTACATAAATGAGATTGGGACCTCTGCTTCATAGTTGCCTTGGATCAAGGGAATTTTTGTCTTGAACAACACAGACTCCTTTAGTGAAATTAACATGCCTCAAACAGGTTTTTACAGTTTTTCATTTGAAGGTTTCGCCCAAAATATTCACAATAACAATTGATTGTGTTCTTGTTGCCTAAGAGACTCTGTAAGTATCTTGGAGAATTTCACTGTGGTAAAGAAAACCTTTGTTCATCTCTGAGATTAGTAGACCTTTTTTCAAAACATAAAGAAATAAATACCATGTAACTTTAGCTACTCAGACTGGCAAATAAAATTAGATATATAGCAAAGGAAGAAGCTGAACTGTTATGGAGAATTTGTAGATAGCCTGTTTCTGCTGTCCATCCTCAGTCCATTCCAGGGGCGTGAACTGCAGCACAGTATGCTGAAGCAGATGTTAGGAAAATAATTTTGAGAGAACAGGGGCATTCAGTATTGGACTAGATTCCACAACCTCCCTGTGCAAGCCTTATTATGGGAGATTAAATAAACATATGATGAAAGTTGTTTAGGAATAACTGATCCTGCCTTGAGGTAAAGGAGAAATTTGATTGTATTGCTCTTCAAGGTCCATTCCTGACCTAATTTCTGTATTCAGTAGTATACTGCTAACATAATAATTTTATAAATAAATGAAAGACCCCAAAGTGACTGAGATACACCTGCAACAACATTGTGGGGAGATTTTTTTATTTTTTTTTTTTTTTTTAAATACAGTTTATCCCAAAGCCAGGACTTTTTGGAATGAAACTATAATGGAGTGGATTAGTACTGTGCTGTCTGCAGCTGAATTGCCTTTATAGCTATTCTGGTCCTGTGGCTGAGTGTTACTGAAGGTGTGATCGGTAGCACAGGCAAGACTGATTTCACATGTCTTTTGACAATTTTTTTCTGTTATGATGTGTTACAAAATAGTCCTGGGTTTTATATTCATAGATGTCCCTTCCCAGCATAAGGTGGAAAAGCCCTACTTTATGGGGTGCATCAATCTGTCATTGTTTAGAACAACTTTTTCACCCAGTGAAAGTGACTTTTGGGATTGGATTTTGTGTGGGGGAAGTGATAATCCAGGAGCAGAAATGATCTACAGTCCTGCAACATCAGGACTCATCTGTGCTAAGAAGTGGAGGACAATTCCTCAGACTCCAAAATGAGAAATAAGAATAACTTATAAGTTTTCTTTACAATTAAGAAATGTAGGATGGACTAATGTATGGAAAATTTTGAGTATCAGGTGAATTTGCCTGGCAGTGAATGAAATCTTAATTTTAACTCTCTGTTCCCCTTCCACAAGAAATAAGAATATTCCGAATTTCACAAAATTCCATATTCAGCTTCCTTGGTGTGGAAGAGTTATAGTTCACTGTGGATATAATTCACCTCTGTGCAGAGAGACAGTTTCTTTTACCATCAGCCACAGTAATGATGACTTGGTAGTAATAATGCCTTTGGGGTCTTCTCATCATCTCAAATATTTCTGTGAATTTCAGCAATTTTGACAATATAGCTCAAGGAAATGCTTAATATGGTCAGCTGGCTGTGGAAGCCAACAGGTATTGTAAGTGCAGTGCTATAACTATGCTTAATTGGTGGAGATTTATGGGTAGATTTTCAAGTGAACACATTTTAATCTGTTATTTCTACTTAGTTAAGGTGGATAATGATCTTTTATATGAACAGAATATAAATTACGGAGCTCTTAAGAACATTGCAAGGTGCAAGCCTTGTTGACTGTCATAATGTGTGTTATCTCCATAAATTTTTCAATATATGGAAAGGATATCTTTTTTCTCTTCAATCATTTTACAAGATGACATTCTGATAACTGGGTGGTATTAGATCATGCTCCCTGCTCTTTATGTATATGAAAAAGCAATTTGGATCATGGACTGCATTTTCAAAGAAGCTTCTGTCATGTTGATGCTAGTGTGTTTTTTTTTTTTTTTTTTTCCCTGGCCCCTTTCTCATACCCACCCCTTGGCATATACTCTGTCCTTGGCAGCATTGTCACAGTGAAAATTGGCAGGATTTCACTTTGGGAGGATTCATTTTTACCTAGTATTAGCCACATGCAAGCTAGACACCTTATGACACTAGTCATATAGGCTGCTTATCTAGTCATTAGAGAGATGGACCCCACCTGAAAACGTGTGCCTAAGCTAAGTGGTATGAACCATGGGCTCGAAGTGCTTATTCTTCTATTTTTGCTTGTGTTCTTTTACTCTGAGTTATAACAGCTCCATTTCTTCCTTATGCAGTCTTTTGGAGGAGGTGATTTGAAAAAAAAAAAAAGTATTTTGCTTTCCACAGGTACAGCTACTTGAATAATTTTACATTTATTGTCAGCAGTGCTCCCAGTGGCTACTGCTGTTTACAAGTGATAATCTTTCTGATCTTCATTTTACTGCAAAGATTCATGAACATTTGGCCCATATTCAGTTTGTAAACATTCTGGTGATATCAGTGCAATTGTACCAGGGGTGAACTTAGCCTGGTAGGCTTTTGTGGAAGTAAGAGCAGAACAAAAATTCAGCCCTGGATATTTAAACTCAAACTTTATTTACCTAAGTTCTACTGGGAGGTTGTACAGAATCCATTTTAAAGAGAGATACTTGCAAAGTTCTATTATTTTCATGGTCTTTTAATGCAGTGTTCCGGATAAAGGATGCTAGTGCCTATGGAGTACGAAAAATAAACTACAACTGAGCAAATAATGTAGCTGATGAAATTATCCTCTTTGCCTCACAGAACGTCTGTAACCACAGAGCAATTTCTTCTTGCTATTTGTGCTAGATGACTTTTTAAAGTTAACCTCTGTTGCCACAGACTGTTTGCAAATGATTTTACAGTTAACTGTACTACAAAGTACTACAAAGTACTACAAAGGAGAGTTGATGGTTACAGCTTATATCACATTGAAAGAGGCTGTGACAAGTAATACTGCCTTACATTTTTTTTTTCAGGCTTAATTACATGTGCTAAAGCAGTTACTAATTGCCCAGCTGACAAACAGTAGCTTAAGTCATACTAACTGGATTTCAGTCTAAATCCTTAATTGTGATTGATCAAGTAATTTATACATGCATTTAGATGTTTTACTATGCTCAATGAGTCACAAAGCAAAGATGGTACTTTTAGGTGGAGCATTAGATAAGTATTTGCCCTATGATGAGTGGAGAAATTCAAGCACTTAAAAAAATCAGTGAAAATGTTGATCCTGAGCTGAAGTTTGTTAGGGTCACATCCACAGCTTTTTAAAAGTACTTATGTGTCTAAAGCTGCATATGTGTAGGTAGGGTGATTTGTAGAAATTCTGAACTGGCAGGAGACTAGCAGAAGTTAGATCCCAGGTGGTTATCTGCATCATTAGGAGGCAAACTCTGGTGCCTGGGGGTGGTTGGGTGCCCAAATAAGACACTCTTGATTTTCAAACTCGATTTTCTGAATTGGAAATTCATTAGAATTCATTAGAATTCCATTCTAAAATGGGTGTAGGTAGGGTGATTTGTAGAAATTCTGAACTGGCAGGAGACTAGCAGAAGTTAGATCCCAGGTGGTTATCTGCATCATTAGGAGGCAAACTCTGGTGCCTGGGGGTGGTTGGGTGCCCAAATAAGACACTCTTGATTTTCAAACTCGATTTTCTGAATTGGGAACCCTAAAATGGAAAATCTACTGAGTTTATCAGATTCTGTGGAGAAAAATGTCCTTGATCTCTGGAAATACTGTGTAGAGTTTTAGAGATTTGCATGCTTTCTCAAATGCGTGTCAGTATCGAATTCCTCTTGACTTCAGTGTAAGCAGGACTAGGCTATTTTTACTTATCTTCTTTCAACTTGGAGAAAACCATCCTGAAATGTGAATTTTCTTAGTCTTGAGAGGTTTTGAAGTGCTACTGTGTAACAAGCAGGAGGTGGGGCTATAGATAACATAGCCATGAAGCGTAAAGCATAAGAAAATCTGTAGGTCTATGCTGTCTTTGAATATTTTAAGTAGCAAAGCACAATATATCCTGTCCAATTGCAAATTAGTTCAACTTTCTTTCTGTTGTGTCTGGATAATCACAGACAGATTAATGCTAACAAAAACTGAAACCGTCCCAATTTGGAATTACCAATGGCTGAGGTACTACCATACTGAAATGCGCTACAAGTCAAAGAAGACGTATTGAAGCTTGTGATGTAGAACCTCACAGAGTATGGGGCTTTATGTAGAGATTGTGTGAAAGATAACTGCAAAAGAGAAACTTTGCCGACAAATAAAGTTGTGGTATGGGGATCCACATTGCCACTGAAAATCTTTTAGGGGTTTGCTCCAGAAGAGTTTGGACACCACAGCACTTTGGGGTATGATATACATCTGTGGCATAATTCTCTAAAAGGGACTGTATATACAGACTCTGTCTCAGTGACTCTCCTTTTGTGAGCTTTAGGGATTTCACAGTGTGTAAAAGCCCAGAAATTTGCAATCCCACTTCCAAGACAGACAATGGGCCTGTGGCCTTGCCAACAATGTATGACTGCAGAAGCTCTGGCTAGAGCCCATCTACAAATTGGACTGGGAGCTGGATCCTGTCATTTTGGTTTTTATTCTGATGTTTGTATCCTTTTTCACACAGCTTTCCTTATGACTGGCTTTTATTTAGCCCTCAAGCTTAACATTTGGAACTTTTATTTGTTGGGTTTTTTTCATCATCTTGGAAAATAACGTTGATTCTTCCAGTAAGCATCTTTCGTTTGTATTCTGTTAAGTTTTCTATTCTATATGAGTTCTTCTCCAGTAGCTCATTGAAACAACTGAAGCCATTAAAGCAAACAAATAACTAACATCTGGTATGTGCTTGTTTACTCTCTCATACTCTCTCCAGGACAAGAAGTGTGTGCTTTGGGATGTTTAGCAGTTTATGATGTTATATATGAATATTTGTTGTGTATGGAAGAGATCAAAGACTTTAATATTGCACTTCAATTTGAGAGTTGCGAAGTTTGTGGTAGCTCTATGTTCTTAGGATGTTCACAACACAGGCTTTGGCACTCCAGGAAAACGTTGTTTCCAGCTGAGCAGTTTTACTTTTGGTTGAGCGAGTAAAGAGTTCCCTTGAGTAGACAGTAAGTTGAGCTGAGGCAGAAGTTGTCATTTGTGGTCCTTGCCCTGTGGCTGGAGTCGCTTGTTTAAATGCCACAAATTGTTCTTACGGTGCCTGGCGTAACAATGTCCTGGTCCATCGTCAGGGATCAAGGTCTCTGCAAGTCAAACAAGACGTTCTTCAGATCATGAAGCTTCTCTTGACATAGTTAGCATATTTCCTATTCATAGTTTCCTGTACATTCTTTATTTAATCTAAAAATAACTTAATAGTAGCATTATAGCAGGTTCTGGATCATGGCCTTCCTAAGCAAGATCTATTTTTCTCTCAGTATCTTGCACAAATTATGACTACAGTCAAAACAAAGCAGTAAAATGTTGTTCACTGAATTTATTATACAGAGCGATTACATGGAGGCACCATTATGAATATCATCTGAATAATCAATATGGTTTTATATTGTTGTATAAAACAGTAAGTCAGAGTATAGTGTGCTAAGGATTTGCAGAACACCACGTTCTCACTTTAGTTACTTCTGAGTAAAACTTGCTTTGTTTTTCTTATGGTCAGAAGAGCCCCTAGATCATCTGACATCTTGTCTGGATTTTATAGTACTAGCTTACATTGCTAGTGCTCTCATCTTAATTGCTGAAAGCTAAGTAGAGATTGTACTGAAAGTAATCGGTAAGTGGAATGTTTGGTTTTGAATATACTTTGACCTCCAGTTACCCTAGTCCATGAGATTTTTTTTTTTAATTTTTTAAATTTGGAGGGTTATAAAACATAGCTTGGCTCTAGATCGTGAGTGCAGTATGGTACTGTTCATGAGCTGAGTGCTGCTGCCCTTCACCTGTAAGTGGAGATCAGTGCTTTTATTTTATGTCTTTATCATTCCTAAAAGCTGAGCCTTGGGAAATGATTGTAATAACTGCGTCTTGCAATCATTCTGTTAGCTGGTAAATACTTGTCTTCAAGCTACATCTTAAGGTGTAAAATTACATCTATGTACACTGTTTATCATGCCATAAAACCTGCCTACTCTGTCTTGCTTAGTTAAAAAGTAGTATGTCTCATGCAGTACTTTTCCCACCCCCGCTATGTCTTAGCAGAACAAGAACTTTGATTGTATAGTAGACTATGCACATGGCAAACAACTCATCTCAAATCTAAATTAAAGAGTTGTACTGGGGCCAGAAAAAGAAATGCTTTTCCCCATTTTTTAAAATAACATTTTTCTTTCACTGTATAAATAAAGTTTACTCTGGATATAGATCTGCTTCTGCAGAATTAATTACCAGAGTAAATATGTAGTTTCAGCGTCTTCCAGGCCTGGTTGATCATGTGTTATATGTGTCAGTAGTTGTTATACACAGGGAGATTACTGTGTGATTTTTCAGTAGCTTTGGTTGGAATGAGTCCCATGAAGAAGCAGAAGAAGAAGCAGAAGTAGAATACGTGAGGTTTATAGCATCAGACTCTGTGTTCCTACTTGCATGAAGGACTACCAAAATATAATAATTATACAATGAAAATAATGGGAGAGAAGAGCACTGAGTAGATCTCTAGTGATGTTTGTGATAAATCTGAAAAAACTTTGTTGGGGGTGAAACTTAAAGGCGAGTTGAGTGAGATCATGACTCCGAAAGTTCTTTGTAACCTCCCCCTAAACAGAAAAACGGATCTGTATTAAAACCTGATATACCTTAACTCGTGCCCTGAAACTGTGCCACTATGGGTTCCCAGTGGTCATCCCATGTGGAAGGCACTGAAGTGGGGTATGCGGCTCAAAAGAACTAGTCTGTTAATGCAAGTACCTGAGGCTGAATGAAAGCTGTATTGTTCTAGCTGACAGTAAATAAAGATTGTGGACAGAGATTATTTTTTCTTTTGCCTCCTACTTGTTCTGATGGTGTAAAGTGGGGCTCAGCCTTGAGGCCCAGTATCTCGTCCATCCACTCTGGCACTCTAATTAAAGTCTACAGTGACTTCTGTTTGAGGAAAATGCCCAGGATTCGTTCATGTAAAGCAGTGCTGGTACTCTGTCGTGCTGGCATACAGCAGGGGTACAACCATGGTGCACACACTACCAACAGGGATATAGATATAACTTGAATGACCTTCATTAACTGAGTCAGGAGACCTTGAGGAGCTACAGAAAATATCCAAACTCTAGCACGTCCTAACTTCAAATCATAATTGTTGCTGTTGTAGGAGGCACTGAAAGATGAACAGGGATAGAAATTAGTCTGTTCCTTGAGTAGCTTACCCAAGCCATTAAAGAGCACCAAAGCAATTTCTGTGCTGCATATGAGTCCATCTGTTAGGACTGGAGAATTACAATGCTCTCATCACATTTAAAATTCTTTGACTTCCATATTAAATTGAAATGAATTAGCTTAGTATACGTCAATTAATGCTTAAGTGTCAGAGAGCAAAAAAATTTGCTCTCCTTATGGTCAGAAGTTATACATAATCTCATGACAAGTGTAAGAACTGCCAATTTTGGCTTGAAGACGACTATTCCTTAGAAGTAAAGCAAGAGCTAAGTTCTGAAAAATTTTACTTATTTTCTAGTAACTATATCTGCCTTTTGAAATAAGTACCAGGTGAATGATTTAACTTCCAGTAAAGTATGGAAACATTGAAATGTTCTTCTGTCCATCTGCAGGTATCCACAGTTACTTGCTGAGGCAAAATTAGTGTGGAAATTCCACCTCTGGAAGCCCCTGTTTCCAGAAATGACATTTAAACACCAACTTTTCAGTATTGCCTTAGTGGTTGTGGCTATGCTGTGGCAGAATAGGAACTGCTTCTGGAACTGACCAAGGTTGAAGAGGGCTGGGACACTCCAGGTGAGTAGGAAGTCAGGAGCAGATACCCAGATATGTACTAGGCAGAACTCTGAAATCAGGAATTGGAAAGCTTCAAATGCACATTTGATATCTTTTCAAGAATGCAGAATGCTCTGCTGCGGGTGACTCTAGAAAGAAATTAATTGATATGACAACAGAAGTAATTGCGGTCTACATGCAAGCAGGTAATGGTGAAAGTAGTGGGTTATAAGCTGTAGCATCATAGAAATCAATGCAGCTCTACTTGCACCATAAGTGTGAGACACCTGCTCTCATGCTTTGTCCTAAATGTGTTGAAGATGTCCTTGCTCATTGCAAGTAGTTGGACTAGATGACCTTTAAAAGTCCCTTCCAACACAAACCATTCTATGATTCTATGAAATGTGTTGATGAATTGACAAGTTTTCTGTCTTTAAAGATTTATTTTTTTTAATGTCATCAAAGTAAACTTATTTCATGACTTAATTTCAATGTGATAGTAGAACACAGACTGATTTACTGATGAATTAGGTGTTCTTCTTCCATACTAGAAAAGATTATGGGGAGTAAACCAGAACCCATTGATTTAAGATTTGCTAAAGCTGTATCCATTGCTTAATTTTTTATATATTTTTTTTTTTTTTACAGCATTTCACAGTAACCAGACATGAAAAAAATGATGTGGCACAAGAGCAAAACTGAATTAAATGTTCTAACAATATCTAACAATACCTTATGTTCTTTTCAGGTTCAATGTGATCTCGTTGGGCACCAGAAGCAGAACTCATCTATTCAAAATGGTTTATGGTGAATTTTTCCACAGACCTGGCAAAGATGCAGAACTTGTCAATTTGAACGTGGGTGGCTTTAAGCAATCAGTGGATCAAAGCACCTTGCTCCGATTTCCCCACACCAGACTTGGGAAACTTCTCAAATGCCATTCAGAAGAGGCTATCCTAGAACTGTGTGATGATTATAGTGTTGCAGACAAAGAATATTACTTTGACAGGAATCCTTCCTTGTTCCGATATGTTCTGAATTTTTACTATACAGGCAAACTTCACGTCATGGAAGAACTTTGTGTCTTTTCCTTCTGCCAGGAAATAGAGTACTGGGGGATAAATGAGCTGTTTATTGATTCGTGCTGCAGCAATCGGTACCAAGAAAGGAAAGAAGAAGGTCCTGAGAAAGACTGGGACCAGAAGAGCAATGACAGAAGTATAGACTCCTCTAACGAAGAATCATCCATGTTTGATGAAGAGCTGGAAAAGTTTGACAATCTGTGTTTTGGTGAAATAAGAAAGAAGATCTGGGTCAGAATGGAAAATCCTGCATACTGCTTATCTGCCAAGTTAATTGCCGTTTCGTCCCTGAGTGTTGTCCTGGCGTCAATTGTGGCCATGTGCATTCATAGCATGCCAGAGTTTCAAAGGCTGGACGCCAATGACAGGGAGATTGAAGACCCTGTGTTGGAAGCTGTGGAGATCACATGCATCATCTGGTTCACTGGTGAGCTAGTGATCAGGCTCATCACTGCTCCAAGTCAAAAGAAGTTCTGGAAGAAACCACTGAATATCATTGATTTTGTCTCTATTATCCCATTTTATGCCACATTGGCTGTGGACACGAAGGAAGAAGAAAGTGAAGACATAGAAAACATGGGGAAAGTTGTTCAGATCCTGCGGTTAATGAGGATATTTCGCATCCTGAAACTGGCCAGGCACTCAGTAGGACTGCGGTCTTTAGGTGCCACTTTGAGACATAGCTATCAGGAAGTTGGACTTCTGCTTTTGTTTTTGTCTGTTGGGATTTCTATTTTTTCAGTGCTTGTTTACTCAGTGGAGAAAGATGATGACTCATCAGAACTACAAAGCATCCCTGTTTGTTGGTGGTGGGCAACCATCAGCATGACCACTGTTGGTTATGGGGACACTTACCCAGTTACTCTTGCTGGAAAGCTGCTTGGCACGCTATGCATTATCTGTGGGATACTAGTGGTAGCACTTCCAATCACCATTATTTTCAATAAGTTTTCTAAGTACTATCAAAAGCAAAAAGATATTGATCCAGACCAATGCAACAATGATCGCAAAGAGAAATGTGATGACCTACCTTATTTTAATATTAGGGATATTTATGCAAAAAAGATGCACTCCTTCATTTCTAGCCTTTCTTCAGTAGGAATTGTAGTCAGTGACCAAGATTCAACAGATGCCTCCAGCATCCAAGATATGGAGGATGCTTATAACACAGCATCTTTAGAGAATGGTACAGGAAAATGAGTTATGTTCTCTTCCCTTTATTTCTCTTCTGATTCTTGGTAAATGTGGACTTATAAACTTCAATGAATTTATTAAGAGTAGTTAATTCTCAGGGTACTTAACTCGCAGCCATATTTGGACATTCTTTGCTCTGAGGATGCCATAAAAGCTTCTTTGTTTATATGAGACTTTAAAATATGCCTCATATGGTGGTTTAGTTTTTACACAACTAATGTTATGCATTTTGGGGGGAGGAGAAGTCAGGAAAACAGTTTTACATGCAAGACCATGTTTGGTTTTGTGGAAAATTTTTTTGGTTTATTGGTTGTTTTTCCCCTGCAGCAATCTGATAGCTTATAGAGAATCTGCTTTTATAATTTGCTGCTCTTCGGGTAGAGATATATTACAAATATGTAAGAACTATCACACAAGTCAGTGAAGTTTTTACCTGCAAATACATCAGGAAAAAGAAGGAGTTACGTACATGTAAAACTGCTCACTAACACACTGATGTAATTTTGGAGTTTGGAACCCATTTCCTATGTTGGGGCAGAAAATACATTGGTATATACTGTTTTTACTCCATGGAAGCATAATATTTATGAATTTCTTTCCAAAAGCACAATACATATTTAGTTTTTTAAAATAAATTATTCCCATTGTGCCTATATTTTTTTCCAGTGTCCAGCATGGCCAAGCTATCAGGTCCTAAAGGGTCTAAATCTCAAGTCCCAGAATGAAGCATCTGGTGTAGGCAGGGCAGGAGCTTAAAGGCACCTCTTCTGTCATTGCAAACCTGAGTGATTTTGGTGCCTGGAGAGGACCCTCTTCTGATTAAGACCACCCCGGTGCCTTCCCCAGAGGCTTTGTTTTGTGGGCACTGAAGCAAACATCTGATGTGGTCTTTATTGTCAGCACTACTCCTTTGCTGGAGGTTGCTGCCTCAGAAGCATCAAATACAAGCAGCATCTCAGCTGTTCTGTTCTCAGCCCAGGGCTGTAATACCAAGCACCAGAGATGTGTGGACATGCTTTCTTCCACCATGTATTGCCTATTGAAGATGTAGGGTGAAACTTCTAGCTCCTTCTTCTAAAGCTCATCTGTTGGTGATGGCAGCTTTCTTGGTTTGTAGTATGGGCTGGAATATTGCTCATTGCCTGCCAGAGTGCTGCAGCTCTGTGCATTCCTCTCCTCTCCAGGGTTTTCTTATGCAACCACCTAATCCTGCTGTGGTTCAAACTGGATCTTCTAGGGCTACTTAAAAGGAAGGGCAGCCATTGAGCCAGCATAAAGGAGTACTGGAGAAACTCTAGGTTCTAATAGAAATCCATAGTGTTTTGTTTTCTTTCATATGTCTAGTAACTAAATAAGATTGCTGGGCAATGGAGAATCAAAGATACTGTGATGCTGATATTTTCCTTCCATAGAGGCTTAACTTTTTTATTATTATTGTTATTATTACTACTGTTGGGCTAAATGCTGAAGCCCTTACTGTGTTTCTACTCAAGGCAGATCAAACTCAGTAGGAGCTGACATCAAGACGAAGTAAAAAAAGAAGATGGCAATCGATTTTGGTGTCTGATTTTTTTTTTTTTTTTTTAATTTTTATTTTTTTTTTTAGGATTTCTAATGATTCTCTCCCTCTGCTTCTTTCTTGTCAGACCCCACCTGGAGCTCCAGCTCTGGAGCTCCCAATGTAAGATACACATGAATCTGTTGGAGTGAGCCCAGTGGAGGCCACAAAGATGCTCAGGTGGCTGGATCACCTCTGCTATGAAGACAGGCTGAGAGAATTTGTCTTGTTCAGCCTGGAGAAGGCTCTGGGGAGGCCTTAGAGCAGCTTTCAGTACCCAAAGGGGCCTATAAGAAACCTCAAAAGGGACTTTTCACAAGGGCATGTAGGGATTGAACAAGGGGGTATGGCTTTAAACTGAAAGAGGGTAGATTTAGATGAGATATTGGGAAGAAATTCTTTCCTGTGAGGGTGGTGAGACACTGGCACAGGTTGCCCAGAGAAGCTGTGGCTGCCCCATCCCTGAAAGTGTTCCGGGTGCGGTTTGATGGGACTTTGAGTAACCTGGTCTAGTGGAAGGTTTCCCTGCCTGTGGTGGGGGGCTTGGAACTAGATGAGCTTTAAAGCCCCTTCCAACCCAAACCATTCTATGAGTCTATTATATGAAAAAAGAATACGGTGGATCAACCTATACCTCAGAAATAGGTGTCCCTCAGGACTGCTGTGCACCAACATAGTGATGTTGGACTTAAAGAGACTATTTTAGGCTTTGGAGAAACTTCAAAATTTGTCTCATGACTTGCTGGGTGTTCTAAGTGTATGTGATGCTTGACAGATAATTAAGGTTTCTTTATCCCATAGTTAGTGCAGGAATACCAAAAGGTATCACCTAAATGTGTTTTGTTCTCACTGAACAATTAACATTACCAATATGCAATGATATAAAATATTAAATATGTATGTGTATAAATCTAATAGGAACCAGCAGAATAACAGCATAAAAATTAGTTTCTGTCTAAAGAAACTCTCTTGGTAGTCTCCATATAAAGATATGTTACAGCGCTATTGAAGTTCAGAAGCAATGAAAAATATTGTAATGGAACAAAAATGGTAAGACATTTGTATTAAATAGTTGAAAAAAGACTACTACTGAAATTATCTTTCTTTATATAGTAAGCATTACCCAATGATCACAGACTATACAAATTTTGTATTAAATTTTACAGACTGGTAATATGTCATAAAATTATTAAGCTCTTGATCAAGCACATGAATCAGTATTAAGGCTGTGACACTGTTTCAGCTCCTCTGACTTTCTTTGTGCATAGATGCAACTTGTAAAAAGAAAACAAAACAAAACAAACCCACAAAAAAACCCTAACAAACAAAAAACCCAAAGACAAAACAACAAAAAAAAAAACCCCAAAACCCAAAAACAACAAACCACCCACAAAAGAGTTGGGTATCTTCTGGAACATATCAGAAGGTAAAGTACATACCCGTGTATCATGCAATAGATTTCCGTAATGAGATCTTGGCTTTTTTTCAAAACAGTTGTATCTTAAAAACTGGCTTTGTTTTCTGTTCCCTTTGTTAGAATAAATCCAGTGTGTTGGCTTCCCATAGGTGTAACTGGGAGCAAGATTCTTTCTCCATCCAGCTACTGTTTCAGACCCCAAGGCACAGAAAATGTTACCATTCAGATATGTCTCATTTTCTATGGGAGAGACTTGTTTGTCTATACAAAAATGTTTACTGGCGTGTTATTAGTTTCTTTGTCTTGATAGCAAACACTTCCCTTTCAATATCCAGTGTTTCTACAGTAGCATTCATCTTCACAATGGTTTTCCCTAATGTAGCATGGGAAGACACCATTGCACTGCATCGCATTTCCCTGTTTTGAGTAGCTTCCCACTGGCAGGGGCTGTCACCCAACTGCCCACAGCTCTTGCCTTGCTACCACCATTTTTTGGATTGTGTTAGAAGAGGGAAAAGGTCAATATAGATGAATGAGAAAAGAGAAACAGGAGAAGTTAGGAAGCTGTTAATCAAAAGGGATGATGGAAGAGCCTGAGAGGACCTTAGAAGAAAGGAAAAGAGACAGAAGTTGACAGAAAGAGTCCTCGCTTGCTTTCACTTTATTTCCTGTTTTCCACCCTTGCTTTTCTTCCCTTTACTCTCTTTCTGCCTCATATCCCTTCCTGTTACTACTCTATCCTTCCTTCCCACCCAGTCTGTGGTCCAGCAGTCCTGTTCCTGTCCCAGAATGAGTCTCTCTAAGCCCAGATAGGCACGTTTCATCTACCTGGATGTCAGCAGGCAGAACTTAACCAGGATGAAATTAGTGATGCCTCCTGCTGTGTGCATGATCAGTCATTAACAAACTTATAGGCTGTGCTTTTTTGTTAGAAAATTTACAATGTGGCTCAAATTAATAAGCATAAACATGAGCTAAATAAACAGCACATCTGTGTCAGGCCTGTAAACTAAACATCGCTTACGGCTTACATAGACATTAGTGTCAGGCACTGTAATGTGAAATATTACCCTTTAAAAGCAGATTCCGTGTCTATTCCTATGCAAACGGGTTGGTGTCAGGGAGTACTGAGAGTACCACGTAGATTTGACTGGCAAATGCAGTACGTGGGCTCACAGTGTGCCAAGGGCTTCTGACAGGCTGCTGTGTATTAATACATTTATTAATTTCCACACATTCCTAACATCTAGAGCAAGTGACAGAAAACCACTAAGCTGTGGAGAGTTTTTCTAATATTTTTTGATTAGCTGACAGTGTTTGTGAAGCTGCTAATACCTCTTCATCCAAAAGAGGATATTTCTCAGACAAAATCGGAATAACCCTGCGCTAGATGTGCCATTCATGACTGATAGCAATAGCTCGGTCGCAGTCAGTAAATGTTCTGTCTAGTGCTGTATGGCTGCAATGCTGTTGCTTGTATTTCTGCAATGTTTATGCTCTGTCAATCAAGAGACAGCAGATGCCATTAAAGTCATCTCAGCACTTTCCTGCTGCACAATAATTGCAGCATCTCTTGTAAGCGTAGCAAAATGTCCTGACTTGCTGAGACCTCTTTTTTAATTTCTTGTGCAGTTGTAGTTAATTTTTCATCATGAGCCTATGGTTCAAGCACAATCTAGCAGAAGAAAAAGTCACCTTATGTCTCTAGAGAAGTTACAAGACTTTGTTATTGACTGCTAACTGTGGGCATTGCCCTCCCACCTCACTCGTATAACTAAGGAGCGGTACCAGCAAAAGGAGTGGTAATTAACTGTGGTATAGGTTGATAGCTGTTTCAGGTAGTTAAGGAGTAAAAGGTATTCCCAGTGTTCACAATTCAGGAGCAAGGAAAATCCCTTTCTGTGAAATGCATGCATTTGATGCTGTAAAAAAATAATATTGGACTAGAGAAACTGTTTTGAACTTCTTCACACTTCTGGTTTCCAGGTTTCTAGAAAATGGGGTGGAAGCTGAGAGGAGTTACAGCATATGCAACACTTCCAAGCTCCAGTCATCATAAAAGGCAGAGAGAGTATCAGGCCCAGAAACTGGCTTAGAGAAAAGGACATACTGTACCTGCAGCTTAAAGCCTGTGGGATAACATCTTATTCCAGCTAATGGAATGGGTTTGAGGTTATACACAGAGTAGCCTTCAAAAGGCTGCTGCTAAATACCTGAACCTTGAACTTCTGCATTGCTTTTGTTTTCTCTCCCAGGTCTCTTAGAGGCGTAGGAGGGTGGTAACACCAAATTCAGTGATATTATTCTACCTCCCCAAAGGCCATTGCATGCAGACCTCATTATTTTCTCACCCAATGACATCCCTTTCTAGGGACTGATCCTGAATTGTGAACGTTGGGATTTTAGGTATTTATTTAATCAAGTATTTGAAGACCAGCTTAGGTCCTGAGACAGGCAGATGTATGTTTGGTATTTTATTCCAGTTGGTGTAACTCCAAAGTGCATGAATAAGTATCCATTTGGGTTGTGGATCTTTGGAGAAAGAAAAAACCAAAACATGGTGAATAAATAACTCATGGTGCCAAAATACTGCTTGAATGCCTGTTGAGTGCACAGGAATTCCTTACGAACCAGAATGATGCTGGCGTCTGACAGCACAGGTTCATAAGCCTCCTGGGTGGAAAGCAAAACAAATTTTTTTTTTCCTTGTATCTCTAAATATTTTGGGAGAGGATGAAATAACAATCTTTACTTCAGAACGGAAGTGTTGAATGAAATGAACAGCAATTGAAGTTAAGGCAGCTAAAAATGAACATGACTTTTTTTGTAAACACCCCGCTTCCCTTGGGACAACAATTTTTCATGTTGTTCCAACTTTACTTTTTTTAAGGCAAAACCAAAACATACCAAAACCACCACAATATTTTTCCTTGCTAGCTATTTTTAAGATTAAAATAGCTCTAGTTATAGGTGTGGAAAGAGAAATGTCAGGGGGTTAGGATGTGGGGGGAGCTTGAATTTCTTGACATTTATTTTATAATTCTGTTCTTTCGCCTTTGGCATCACACAATTGAGCATTAGCTTTTTCTTTATTGACTGAAGAATAAAAATAAATAATAGACAATATTTATCTGGAGAATTATTTTTTTTGGACAAATGAATCTGAAGGAAAAGATAGGGTACAGCATTTGAGTTTGGAGTGATGTCAAATGCACTGTTACAGGGCTTGAGAATGAATTTAATACTAATCAGAAGCAACATGTGGATTCATGCATAGTTGTAGTACATTTAATGTATCTCAAACCACAAAACTAAAGTTCTGGCAGTGGTCAGGGAATGAAAGGGTAATAGAAATTGAGGTATTAATCTGATTCTGTTCTAGTTTCAGCTTTTTGTGTCATGTATTCTTGGCTTTTAGGCTGCCTCTGTAAATGGGAGGCTACTTCGTTGGATATTTTATGTATCTAGACATTTACAGACTGATTGGACAGCTGTCAAAACATTATTGTGCAGGCTTTTAGATGTCTGGCACCAAAGGTAACCTCTGTTAATCTACTGTGCTAGCACTTGCTGAGGAGCTGCTGCATTACGGGGATGTGCGGTGCATGTAAAGTGATCCCATTAGTCAATGCAGTGCAAGTGTGCAAGTGGGAGTATGGGTCTTTGCCAAGGGCACTTGCAGCAGAAATGTTGGGTTTTGTTAGCATGCTTTCACTGTATTGTCACCTGCTGAAAACAAACCTCTCTGTGCCCTGCTTAATGTTTTAATTAATCTCAGGAAGATTCAGGGTATCTGGAAAGGGTTTAGAAAACACAAGGGTTACTTGAAAGCAAATGCTGAGACAAGGGGGAAAAGGTGGCTCAAAGACTTCTTACCCTCTCTTTTCTGCCTTGCCATAGGAATAATGAAAGGGCAAGAATGGGAGCAGCATAATGAAATACAGGTGAAAATTCAGTTTAGAGGGTCCTTAGGGCAACTGAGTATCCATATGAAAATAAGTGTTGGATGAATTTGGGGATCAGGGTAGGGAATCTGTACGATAGATGCATCAAGCATGTCTTGCATACTCTGTGCTTGGGGTGGCGAGTAGAAAGAAGATGACATCTCTGCATGAGTGGTTTTCTGATGCACAGGTGCACTGCATGGACTGCAACCTTCTGTGCCCTGCTCACAATGTCCTTATCAATCTGATGCCAATTTCCCCACTCATCAAAATGCTTCTTCAGACCTGAAATCAGAGAAAAAATGCAATGAGAGCAGCTGGAAGGAGGCAACGGAGCACAAAAAAGGGGCTGATGGCAAGAGCCACGTCTGTAGAGGGGACATGCAGCAAAGATGCTTTGTTGGGAAATCTTACCCTCTGTGTCTTGAAGCTTTTCCTCTTCTCAGTTCCTAGAGAGAAACATCTCCAAGGAAGAGGACTATGCGATAGTGCAGCTTTGGCAAAGTGCCATCTCTCTTCTTGCAGTCATTTGAGAATGGACGAACCAGTGTGGAGTACAATGTGGGAGATAAATTTGGGGACAGCCTAGCTCACTTTGTGGTCTTTCCTTTTGGTTTTGTACTTTATGGCTTTGGCAACACATACTCCCCTTTTTGGCCTACAACATGTATCAGGCTATATAATCCTTGCAACATTCCCAGCTGTCCTGGGTTCAGCTACAACAGTCTTTTTTTTCTCCCTCTTAGTAGCTGGTGCAGTGCTGTGGTTTTGACTTTCAGCCTGGGAACAACGCTGATAACACCGATGTTTTTAGTTGTTGCTCAGTAATGTTTACTCTGACCAAGGACTTTCTCAGTCTCATGCTCTGCCAGGGAGGAGGGGAAGCCGGGAGGAAGCAGAGGCAGGACACCTGACCCAAACTGGCCAAAGGGCTATTCCATACCACAGCATGTCATGCCCAGTATATAAACTGGGGGGAGTTACCCGGAAGGCCCAGATCGCTGCTCAGGCTGGGTATTGGTTGGTGAGTGATGAGCAATTGTATCCTTTCCCATTGTTATTCCTCTTACCATTATTATTGGTAGCAGTAGTGGTTTGTATTATACCTTAGTTACTGGACTGCTCTTATCTGAGCCTCTGGGAGTTACATTCCTCAGATTCTCCTCCCCATCCCTCCGGGAGCAGGGAGAGGAAAAAGGTGGTGACTGAGTGGCTGTGTGGTTCCGAGTTACCGGCTGGGCTTAAGCCACGACACCAGCTATTCAGCAAACTGAAAGGGAGAAGGGAATGAAATCAGGAAGAAATGCTTTGTATTGCTAAAATTGTGTTCTCCCACATGTGATTTCTACATACAGTTCCTTTACTATGCAGGATATCGCAGGTGACTTGCAGGATTTTTTGAATGCAGGTGACTTCCCCATCACAAATCAATTTCACCATACAAAAGAACACTTACAGTAAACCTTACATGGGCTAATTGACTTTTTTTAATGTATATATGTATTTTATGGAGGAGAAAAAGAGAAGAAAAATATGTGGATTTTTGTATGGCGAAAAAAGGCAGGCAAAAATATTCTAATAACTCTCATGGATAAAAAATTCCACAGTTTTCAGAGTGATCTTTGTTGGAAAGAAATAAAAAAACCCCTGTATATACACGTGAGCATATAAAAATAAGGACAGGAAAGAAAAACTGCTGGCTCTTTCCTACCTCTGACTCCTTTCATGGAGATTGAGATACCTTTCTCTTGGCCAGTGATATGATGAACTGCTTGTTAATTAAGTGGTCAAAAAAAGTAGCTGAGAAAGGAGTTTAGAAGCTGAGACAGCTCAGCATGAAGGAAACCATCTCTGTGATCCATCCTGTCTGTTTTTGACACCTTAATTAAAAGTTATCTTTGGCAGTGTGAAGGCAGCTCAACTGTTGGAAAAGCAGACAGCTAAGCATTTTGTTGTGGTCATTTGGGGAAAAATTGTACTGAAGGGATCCTCGACCAATCCTGCTTTCACCAGGAAGAGAAAACTGTAGGTATGGCAGTGCAGGCGGGCACGGAGCATCAGGGACAGATCTGGGCTGGCTCAGGCAGATGGCTCTCATGGTGGAGAGTGGCAGCTTTGGGATGCAAAAAACCAGGCTTTTCCTTTGTGGCTCTAATTGAAGTTTCATGTGATCCCATGCCAGCCATTCTGTCATCCAGCACTTCTGTTTTCCATCACGTCTTTTGCTTCTTTTTCTGACATTTAATCTATGTAGGATGTCGGTTGTCTCTCAGACTGTGCACTCTTTTCCTGTGGGGAGTGTGGTGATCAAAAAGGGGGTGGTGATCTTGAAGAAGACCTCTTCTTTACTGGGAAAGTTGTGACTTAATTGTGGAGAAATGGAAATAGTTGAGGTCTTGTTGGAAGAGCTGATTTGAGTTTTGGCCAACTTGTTTAAGATCATCTTTAATGAAATGTCCAAAAAAAAAAAAAAGAAAGACATATTAGTGTGAGGGGGTAGAAATCATCCCCTGTGCTGTCCTGTCACAGTTGTATAAAAAATTAGTATAATTTATTATAGCAAACAATAGATTTTTCTATTTGGTTGCTGAACTGAATTGTTTTTAAAAAAACATTAAGAACACTTAAGCTTTTTTTGACTCTGTGTTTCATTTGATTTTGAGGGGTTAATTCTTTTGCATCTAATTAAGTTTAGGCTGGTTTTACACACCAAAAAAAAAAAAAAGTTTCACAATGAAAAAGTATTCTTTTAGAATATGTTGAAATGCAACATTTCAGCATGTTTGGAAACAAGATGCTCTCAGAAAATTTCACAATGAAATATGCACTGTTCCAAAGGCCCTCCTGCCTTTTTTGTTTTGTTTTTGTTCCGTTTGTTTGTTTTGTGGAAAATTCCCACCAACTGTGGGCTGGATTCAGAAATAAAGTCAGTCTTCCTGTCACAGACTTTTCCAATGAATTTTCTATTCACAAAAAAAATGTTTTCATCCGGTTATAGCTGTATTCTTTGGGAAAGGCTTATTTTCCTTGGAGAATATAGATGGAGGAAAAAAAAATCTTTGTCATCTCTGTGCTAGCTGTTACTGATCCATTGCGTTCCCTTGATGTACGTGACACTCAGGTGGTGATTGGTAAGGAGAAATGAATCATCTAGCTTGCTCAAGACAGAAAATAAAAAGTAATTACAAGAAAAATCACCTCCTGAGAAAGGAAATAAATTCATTTTAACAAGTTTATGAGTGAGAGTTTTGTTATAAAGCACAAAAAAACCCCATGAAAAGCATGTTTGACCCCATCTGTTCATGTGATTCATTTGATGGGAGTCTAACTGTGAAGGCTGAACAGAGAAAAAAATTTTTTTTAAAGTAGTAGTTACAAAGTGAGTCCAGAGGAGGGTTATGAATATGATCGAAGGACTGGAGCACCCCTTCCATGAAGAGAGGTTGAGAGAATTTGACTTGTTGAGCCTGGAGAAGGCTCTGGGGAGGCCTTAGAGCAGCTTCCATTACCTAAAAGGGCCAACAAGAAATCTCGGGAGGGGCTTTTTACAAGAGTATGTAGGGATAGAACAAGAGGGAATAGCTTTAAACGGACAGATGGGAGATCTAGATGAAACATTGGGAAGACATTATTTCCTGTGAGGGTGGTGAGGCACTTGCCCAGAGAAGCTGTGGCTGCCCCATCCCTGAAAGTGTTCCAGGTGCAGTTGGATGGGGCTTTTAGCAACCTGGTCTAGTGGAAGGTATCCTTGCCTGTGGCAGGGGCGTTGGAACTAGGTGATCTTTAAGGTCCCTTCCAACCCAAACCGTTCTAAGATTCTATGATTTATGTTTTTCTGCAATAATTAGTGAATATGTTTTGAATAGAGCTCTTTCCAGTAAATAAACTAGCATCAACCAGTAACTGCTTAGCAGCTGGTAAGCAGTAGTGTAATAAAATGGAGAGGTAGGATTGAGAGATTGTTACGATATTATTTGTTAATATTTATGTTGTTCAGTCTAGCGAAGAGAAGGCTTGGGCAGTTAGAGTGATCTGGATGTACGTGAAAGGCTTTTGGAAGAAGACAAAGCATAGGGTTTTTTTCTGTGCTGGTTAGGAAGCAAAAGAGATGAGTTCAAGCCAGGGGGAGTGGAGACCCAGCTCAAGCTGCTTGGTATCTCAGTCGTGCTGATATAAGTCTATGTAATGGTAAAGCAGATTGCTCCTATGACACAGATTTAAAAAAATAGTAATTTTCTGCTGAGTGGGTGGAAAGAAGCTTCCCTGAAAGTTGAAAAGGCCCTGGATTATTGTCCCCTTGATGGAGACTCAACTCTTCTTTCAGTGACTCCATAGTTGTGGCAACAGTCCAAAATTTCATGTAACTCATCAGTTTGTTGGGGATAGGAAAACTTACTCAAGTAAGGACTTCACTGGGCTACCTACTTGTGTCACAGAGGTGTCCCTAGCCCAAGAACTTGGCGTGTGGTGAGTAGAAAACAGCTAGATGGTGGGACCCAGCCTTGTACATTTGAATTGCCTTTTTGACTGTCTCAGACTTGAAGGGAGAAGTTGATATCCTTTGTGGTGCTGGCCTGTATTTTCCCATGGTCTCACTGGTGGAAAAGGAGGAAGGACCTTTGTAGAGAGAACTGGGAATACATGTCAATAGAGTGAAATAACCTCGTACTAAGTAAAAGGGTCCTTGGGAGCATGACAGAGATGCAGTGACAGTCTGCCATGAGCAAATTCCAAGGTTACTATCAGTCTTTGCTACATTTATTTGATTTTTCTTGGTATAGATAATTTTGGTATGTGAGCACTAGACTGATGTGATTTATCTTCCCAGCAGCACCCCTGTAAGGACGTGCTAATAGTTCCATTTCATGACTGATTTTAAAAGCTAAAGAACGAACCAGAAATATTTGATCTTTTTTCATTTGTTTTTTTGTTTTTGTGATCTGTTTGATTTGTCATGCCTGTATTTGCATATAGTACTGAAAAGGATTTTCTTCTGTACTAAGTGTATTTGTTATTATGTAGAATCGTAGAATCATTGTTATTACACAGCTATTAATATTTTTATTATATAAATAGAGGTGAGCTGAACTCCTGAAAAGAAATCCTGATCCTTACCTACACAAAGCGTTTCACAGGTCAGAATCAACATATTTTTATGGCTCTGAGCTGATCTTTTTTTTTCTTTCCCTGGAAACTTTCTTCCAGAGAAAATTTCAAAATCTCACCCTTCCACTGTGATTGGGAATGGGTTTTGGTTTTATTTCAGTTTCTATGACAAGATTTTTTGTTTTCTGACAGGCTTTGCACACAAAAGTCTGATTTCCCTGGGCTCTTTTGAATACATCAGTTTGCATTTTTATCCCTCCTAGTACTTTTGAACCTTAGTCTTTAACCCCGTGTCTCCATTTAGCTCACTGAAATCCAATCTGTTTCTCCTGAGACAAGTCAGGCAGGTTTTTTTCATACTTTCTTAATTTTTCAGATATAATTTGATTCGGTGTGCTGATATCAGAAATATAACCATTTTTTATACTTAGAATAGTTCAATTCTGTTCCTTTGAGGATCATTATTGTCTTTAAAATTACTTTTTAGCACTAAACTTATTCCAAAACTGGCTTCAAGGCTGTGAAATATAACTTTCTTCATTTTAAAGTCAGGACCTAACTTTTTTTGTTATGTTTTGCTTACATTCCTATATCTTCCTGTGTTTGACATGCTAATCAGCCAGTCCATGAGTGTGCTTGAAGAGTGCCTTATAAATAGTATAGCAGCTACATAATCATTAAACTTTGTACTAAGTCTCCAGTAATTTTGAGCAAAGTATTTCAATTAATTTCATAGAATCATAGAATAGTTAGGG